>NC_071550.1:7205438-7274938 GCF_026979565.1 Vidua chalybeata | reverse complement strand
ACGAAGCGCGAAGAAGCGGCTTGTGTGTTTTTCAGCTCGCAGACTGCTGCGGGACGGTGGCTGCCGCTCTCCTGCCTCTTGAATTCACTCTTGGCATGCCAATGGAAGGTGTTCCAGGACAACTTTCCTGGGTTTTGACATAGTCGTCATGCATCCCACTTGGAAATTCTTGTTGCTCCCCAGAGGCTCCGAGATGCAGAGAACACGGTGGCAGCTGCTGAAAAAAAGGGCAACTGTGAGTTGGTCAAGAAGCAAGAACCTAGGCAGCTGCCTGTGCTTGGCAAGGAGCAGCTGCTGGATTCTTGCAATTGCCTTCAGTGCGCACAGAAGCCGCTGCTCTGCTGCTTGCTTTTTCGCCTTCAGTCAATTACACACTGCTGAAGCTGAGGCAGGCTGTTCAGCTTTGCTGCTTTTCAGCATCTCATCTGCCCTTCTGCTCTGTGACAGCTCTCCAGGTTTCTTGCCTTCGCCAGGCTGCAACGTGCCCGCTACTACCAAGAGCTGGGCAGGAGTGGGCAGAGAGCACGTCCATCTGCCAGCAGGTTGCAGCTTGCCCAGGAAAGTGCAGTGTCTTGGAATGTGCAGCAAATCTTATTTCCTGGCAAGGTCGGGCTAAGTGAGCAGTGCTGGTACACTTTCTCCTTGAGAACTGGAGCGGGAAAAGCTTTTGGCTAAGATGTAGGCGACTAGAGAGGCAGAATACGCCGCCCCGGATGTGGCCGAAAGCAAGTGCCGCTTGCCGGCGTCTTTCGGCAGAAGCGGCTCTTCGGAGCGCACCGCTGCCGCTCCAGTGATCTGTGCGCGAAGTAGCCGCTTCTTGCCTCCGGCAGCCGGAGATCGCGGTAGCTGCAAGAGGCGAAGAACGAAGCCGCGAAGAAGCCGGCTTTGTGTGCGAAGCTCGCAGACAGCTGCAGGACGGTGGCTGCTGCTCTCCTGCCTCTTGAATTCACTCTTGCATGCCAATGGAAGGTGTTCCAGTACAACTTTCCTGGGTTTTGACATAGTCGTCATGCATCCCACCCTGGAAATTCTTGTTGCTCCCCAGAGGCTCCGAGATGCAGAGAACACGGTGGCAGCTGCTGAAAAAAAGGGCAACTGTGAGTTGGTCAAGAAGCACGAACCTAGGCAGCTGCCTGTGCTTGGCAAGGAGCAGCTGCTGGATTCTTGCAATTGCCTTCAGTGCGCACAGAAGCCCGCTGCTCTGCTGCTTGCTTTTCGCCTTCAGTCAATTACACACTGCTGAAGCTGAGGCAGGCTGTTCAGCTTTGCTGCTTTTCAGCATCTCATCTGCCCTTCTGCTCTGTGACAGCTCTCCAGGTTTCTTGCCTTCGCCAGGCTGCAACGTGCCCGCTACTACACAGAGCTGGGCAGGAGTGGGCAGAGAGCACGTCCATCTGCCAGCAGGTTGCAGCTTCCCAGGAAAGTGCAGTGTCCTTGGAATGTGCAGCAAATCTTATTTCCTGGCAAGGTCGGGCTAAGTGAGCAGTGCTGGTACACTTTCTCCTTGAGACCTGGAGCGGAAAAACTTTTGGCTAAGATGTAGGCGACTAGAGAGGCAGAATACGCCGCTCCGGAGCTGGCCGAAAGCAAGTGCCGCTTGCCGGCGTCTTTCGGCGGAAGCGGCTCTTCGGAGCGCACCGCTGCCGCTCCAGTGATCTGTGCGCGAAGTAGCCGCTTCTTGGCCTCCGGCAGCCGGAGGTCGCGGTAGCTTGCAAGAGGCGAAGAACGAAGCCGCGAAGAAGCCGGCTTGTGTGCGAAGCTCGCAGACAGCTGCAGGACGGTGGCTGCTGCTCTCCTGCCTCTTGAATTCACTCTTGGCATGCCAATGGGAGGTGTTCCAGGACAACTTTTCTGGGTTTTGACATAGTCGTCATGCATCCCACCTTGGAAATTCTTGTTGCTCCCCAGAGGCTCCGAGATGCACAGAACACGGTGGCAGCTGCTGAAAGAAGGGCAACTGTGAGTTGGTCAAGAAGCAAGAACCTAGGCAGCTGCCTGTGCTTGGCAAGGAGCAGCTGCTGGATTCTTGCAATTGCCTTCAGTGCGCACAGAAGCCCGCTGCTCTGCTGCTTGCTTTTTCGCCTTCAGTCAATTACACACTGCTGAAGCTGAGGCAGGCTGTTCAGCTTTGCTGCTTTTCAGCATCTCAGCTGCCCTTCTGCTCTGTGACAGCTCTCCAGGTTTCTTGCCTTCGCCAGGCTGCAACGTGCCCGCTACTACACAGAGCTGGGCAGGAGTGGGCAGAGAGCACGTCCATCTGCCAGCAGGTTGCAGCTTGCCCAGGAAAGTGCAGTTTCCTTGGAATGTGCAGCAAATCTTATTTCCTGGCAAGGTCGGCTAAGTGAGCAGTGCTGGTACACTTTCTCCTTGAGAACTGCAGCGGAAAAACTTTTGGCTAAGATGTAGGCGACTAGAGAGGCAGAATACGCCGCTCCGGAGCTGGCCGAAAGCAAGTGCCGCTTGCCGGCGTCTTTCGGCAAAAGCGGCTCTTCGGAGCGCACCGCTGCCGCTCCAGTGATCTGTGCGCGAAGTAGCCGCTTCTTGGCCTCCGGCAGCCGGAGATCGCGGTAGCTTGCAAGAGGCGAAGAACGAAGCCGCGAAGAAGCCGGCTTGTGTGCGAAGCTCGCAGACAGCTGCAGGACGGTGGCTGCCGCTCTCCTGCCTCTTGAATTCACTCTTGGCATGCCAATGGAAGGTGTTCCAGGACAACTTTCCTGGGTTTTGACATAGTCGTCATGCATCCCACCTTGGAAATTCTTGTTGCTCCCCAGAGGCTCCGAGATGCAGAGAACACGGTGGCAGCTGCTGAAAAAAAGGGCAACTGTGAGTTGGTCAAGAAGCACGAACCTAGGCAGCTGCCTGTGCTTGGCAAGGAGCAGCTGCTGGATTCTTGCAATTGCCTTCAGTGCGCACAGAAGCCGCTGCTCTGCTGCTTGCTTTTTTCGCCTTCAGTCAATTACACACTGCTGAAGCTGAGGCAGGCTGTTCAGCTTTGCTGCTTTTCAGCATCTCAGCTGCCCTTCTGCTCTGTGACAGCTCTCCAGGTTTCTTGCCTTCGCCAGGCTGCAACGTGCCCGCTACTACACAGAGCTGGGCAGGAGTGGGCAGAGAGCACGTCCATCTGCCAGCAGGTTGCAGCTTGCCCAGGAAAGTGCAGTTTCCTTGGAATGTGCAGCAAATCTTATTTCCTGGCAAGGTCGGGCTAAGTGAGCAGTGCTGGTACACTTTCTCCTTGAGAACTGGAGCGGAAAGCTTTTGGCTAAGATGTAGGCGACTAGAGAGGCAGAATACGCAGCTCCGGATCTGGCCGAAAGCAAGTGCCGCTTGCCGGCGTCTTTCGGCAAAAGCGGCTCTTCGGAGCGCACCGCTGCCGCTCCAGTGATCTGTGCGAGAAGTAGCCGCTTCTTGGCCTCCGGCAGCCGGAGATCGCGGTAGCTTGCAAGAGGCGAAGAACGAAGCCGCGAAGAAGCCGGCTTTGTGTGCGAAGCTCGCAGACAGCTGCAGGACGGTGGCTGCCGCTCTCCTGCCTCTTGAATTCACTCTTGGCATGCCAATGGAAGGTGTTCCAGTACAACTTTCCTGGGTTTTGACATAGTCGTCATGCATCCCACCTTCGAAATTCTTGTTGCTCCCCAGAGGCTCCGAGATGCAGAGAACACGGTGGCAGCTGCTGAAAAAAAGGGCAACTGTGAGTTGGTCAAGAAGCACGAACCTAGGCAGCTGCCTGTGCTTGGCAAGGAGCAGCTGCTGGATTCTTGCAATTGCCTTCAGTGCGCACAGAAGCCCGCTGCTCTGCTGCTTGCTTTTTCGCCTTCAGTCAATTACACACTGCTGAAGCTGAGGCAGGCTGTTCAGCTTTGCTGCTTTTCAGCATCTCATCTGCCCTTCTGCTCTGTGACAGCTCTCCAGGTTCTTGCCTTCGCCAGGCTGCAATGTGCCCGCTACTACACAGAGCTGGGCAGGAGTGGGCAGAGAGCACGTCCATCTGCCAGCAGGTTGCAGCTTGCCCAGGAAAGTGCAGTTTCCTTGGAATGTGCAGCAAATCTTATTTCCTGGCAAGGTCGGGCTAAGTGAGCAGTGCTGGTACACTTTCTCCTTGAGAACTGGAGCGGAAAAAGCTTTTGGCTAAGATGTAGGCGACTAGAGAGGCAGAATACGCAGCTCCGGATCTGGCCGAAAGCAAGTGCCGCTTGCCGGCGTCTTTCGGCAAAAGCGGCTCTTCGGAGCGCACCGCTGCCGCTCCAGTGATCTGTGCGCGAAGTAGCCGCTTCTTGGCCTCCGGCAGCCGGAGATCGCGGTAGCTTGCAAGAGGCGAAGAACGAAGCCGCGAAGAAGCCGGCTTTGTGTGCGAAGCTCGCAGACAGCTGCAGGACGGTGGCTGCCGCTCTCCTGCCTCTTGAATTCACTCTTGGCATGCCAATGGAAGGTGTTCCAGTACAACTTTCCTGGGTTTTGACATAGTCGTCATGCATCCCACCTTCGAAATTCTTGTTGCTCCCCAGAGGCTCCGAGATGCAGAGAACACGGTGGCAGCTGCTGAAAAAAGGGCAACTGTGAGTTGGTCAAGAAGCACGAACCTAGGCAGCTGCCTGTGCTTGGCAAGGAGCAGCTGCTGGATTCTTGCAATTGCCTTCAGTGCGCACAGAAGCCCGCTGCTCTGCTGCTTGCTTTTTCGCCTTCAGTCAATTACACACTGCTGAAGCTGAGGCAGGCTGTTCAGCTTTGCTGCTTTTCAGCATCTCATCTGCCCTTCTGCTCTGTGACAGCTCTCCAGGTTTCTTGCCTTCGCCAGGCTGCAACGTGCCCGCTACTACCAGAGTGGGCAGGAGTGGGCAGAGAGCACGGCCATCTGCCAGCAGGTTGCAGCTTGCCCAGGAAAGTGCAGTTTCCTTGGAATGTGCAGCAAATCTTATTTCCTGGCAAGGTCGGGCTAAGTGAGCAGTGCTGGTACACTTTCTCCTTGAGAACTGGAGCGGAAAAACTTTTGGCTAAGATGTAGGCGACTAGAGAGGCAGAATACGCCGCTCCGGAGCTGGCCGAAAGCAAGTGCCGCTTGCCGGCGTCTTTCGGCAAAAGCGGCTCTTCGGAGCGCACCGCTGCCGCTCCAGTGATCTGTGCGCGAAGTAGCCGCTTCTTGGCCTCCGGCAGCCGGAGATCGCGGTAGCTTGCAAGAGGCGAAGAACGAAGCCGCGAAGAAGCCGGCTTGTGTGCGAAGCTCGCAGACAGCTGCAGGACGGTGGCTGCTGCTCTCCTGCCTCTTGAATTCACTCTTGGCATGCCAATGGAAGGTGTTCCAGGACAACTTTCCTGGGTTTTGACATAGTCGTCATGCATCCCACCTTCGAAATTCTTGTTGCTCCCCAGAGGCTCCGAGATGCAGAGAACACGGTGGCAGCTGCTGAAAAAAGGGCAACTGTGAGTTGGTCAAGAAGCAAGAACCTAGGCAGCTGCCTGTGCTTGGCAAGGAGCAGCTGCTGGATTCTTGCAATTGCCTTCAGTGCGCACAGAAGCCCGCTGCTCTGCTGCTTGCTTTTTCGCCTTCAGTCAATTACACACTGCTGAAGCTGAGGCAGGCTGTTCAGCTTTGCTGCTTTTCAGCATCTCATCTGCCCTTCTGCTCTGTGACAGCTCTCCAGGTTTCTTGCCTTCGCCAGGCTGCAATGTGCCCGCTACTACACAGAGCTGGGCAGGAGTGGGCAGAGAGCACGTCCATCTGCCAGCAGGTTGCAGCTTGCCCAGGAAAGTGCAGTGTCCTTGGAATGTGCAGCAAATCTTATTTCCTGGCAAGGTCGGGCTAAGTGAGCAGTGCTGGTACACTTTCTCCTTGAGAACTGCAGCGGAAAAGCTTTTGGCTAAGATGTAGGCGACTAGAGAGGCAGAATACGCAGCTCCGGATCTGGCCGAAAGCAAGTGCCGCTTCCCGGCGTCTTTCGGCAAAAGCGGCTCTTCGGAGCGCACCGCTGCCGCTCCAGTGATCTGTGCGCGAAGTAGCCGCTTCGGCCTCCGGCAGCCGGAGATCGCGGTAGTTTGCAAGAGGCGAAGAACGAAGCCGCCAAGAAGCCGGCTTGTGTGTGAAGCTCGCAGACAGCTGCAGGACGGTGGCTGCTGCTCTCCTGCCTCTTGAATTCACTTCTGGCATGCCAATGGGAGGTGTTCCAGGACAACTTTCCTGGGTTTTGACATAGTCGTCATGCATCCCACCTTGGAAATTCTTGTTGCTCCCCAGAGGCTCCGAGATGCAGAGAACACGGTGGCAGCTGCTGAAAAGAAGGGCAACTGTGAGTTGGTCAAGAAGCAAGAACCTAGGCAGCTGCCTGTGCTTGGCAAGGAGCAGCTGCTGGATTCTTGCAATTGCCTTCAGTGCGCACAGAAGCCCGCTGCTCTGCTGCTTGTTTTTCGCCTTCAGTCAATTACACACTGCTGAAGCTGAGGCAGGCTGTTCAGCTTTGCTGCTTTTCAGCATCTCATCTGCCCTTCTGCTCTGTGACAGCTCTCCAGGTTTCTTGCCTTCGCCAGGCTGCAACGTGCCCGCTACTACACAGAGCTGGGCAGGAGTGGGCAGAGAGCACGTCCATCTGCCAGCAGGTTGCAGCTTGCCCAGGAAAGTGCAGTTTCCTTGGAATGTGCAGCAAATCTTATTTCCTGGCAAGGTCGGGCTAAGTGAGCAGTGCTGGTACACTTTCTCCTTGAGAACTGAGCGGAAAAGCTTTTGGCTAAGATGTAGGCGACTAGAGAGGCAGAATACGCAGCTCCGGATCTGGCCGAAAGCAAGTGCCGCTTGCCGGCGTCTTTCGGCAAAAGCGGCTCTTCGGAGCGCACCGCTGCCGCTCCAGTGATCTGTGCGCGAAGTAGCCGCTTCTTGGCCTCCGGCAGCCGGAGATCGCGGTAGCTTGCAAGAGGCGAAGAACGAAGCCGCGAAGAAGCCGGCTTGTGTGCGAAGCTCGCAGACAGCTGCAGGACGGTGGCTGCTGCTCTCCTGCCTCTTGAATTCACTCTTGGCATGCCAATGGAAGGTGTTCCAGGACAACTTTCCTGGGTTTTGACATAGTCGTCATGCATCCCACCTTGGAAATTCTTGTTGCTCCCCAGAGGCTCCGAGATGCAGAGAACACGGTGGCAGCTGCTGAAAAAAAGGGCAACTGTGAGTTGGTCAAGAAGCAAGAACCTAGGCAGCTGCCTGTGCTTGGCAAGGAGCAGCTGCTGGATTCTTGCAATTGCCTTCAGTGCGCACAGAAGCCCGCTGCTCTGCTGCTTGGTTTTTCGCCTTCAGTCAATTACACACTGCTGAAGCTGAGGCAGGCTGTTCAGCTTTGCTGCTTTTCAGCATCTCATCTGCCCTTCTGCTCTGTGACAGCTCTCCAGGTTTCTTGCCTTCGCCAGGCTGCAACGTGCCCGCTACTACACAGAGCTGGGCAGGAGTGGGCAGAGAGCACGTCCATCTGCCAGCAGGTTGCAGCTTGCCCAGGAAAGTGCAGTTTCCTTGGAATGTGCAGCAAATCTTATTTCCTGGCAAGGTCGGGCTAAGTGAGCAGTGCTGGTACACTTTCTCCTTGAGAACTGAGCGGAAAAGCTTTTGGCTAAGATGTAGGCGACTAGAGAGGCAGAATACGCAGCTCCGGATCTGGCCGAAAGCAAGTGCCGCTTGCCGGCGTCTTTCGGCAGAAGCGGCTCTTCGGAGCGCACCGCTGCCGCTCCAGTGATCTGTGCGCGAAGTAGCCGCTTCTTGTCCTCCGGCAGCGGAGATCGCGGTAGCTTGCAAGAGGCGAAGAACGAAGCCGCGAAGAAGCCGGCTTGTGTGCGAAGCTCGCAGACAGCTGCAGGGACGGTGGCTGCTGCTCTCCTGCCTCTTGAATTCACTCTTGGCATGCCAATGGAAGGTGTTCCAGGACAACTTTCCTGGGTTTTGACATAGTCGTCATGCATCCCACCTTGAAATTCTTGTTGCTCCCCAGAGGCTCCGAGATGCAGAGAACACGGTGGCAGCTGCTGAAAAAAAGGGCAACTGTGAGTTGGTCAAGAAGCAAGAACCTAGGCAGCTGCCTGTGCTTGGCAAGGAGCAGCTGCTGGATTCTTGCAATTGCCTTCAGTGCGCACAGAAGCCCGCTGCTCTGCTGCTTGCTTTTTCGCCTTCAGTCAATTACACACTGCTGAAGCTGAGGCAGGCTGTTCAGCTTTGCTGCTTTTCAGCATCTCAGCTGCCCTTCTGCTCTGTGACAGCTCTCCAGGTTTCTTGCCTTCGCCAGGCTGCAACGTGCCCGCTACTACACAGAGCTGGGCAGGAGTGGGCAGAGAGCACGTCCATCTGCCAGCAGGTTGCAGCTTGCCCAGGAAAGTGCAGTGTCCTTGAATGTGCAGCAAATCTTATTTCCTGGCAAGGTCGGGCTAAGTGAGCAGTGCTGGTACACTTTCTCCTTGAGAACTGCAGCGGAAAAGCTTTTGGCTAAGATGTAGGCGACTAGAGAGGCAGAATACGCAGCTCCGGATCTGGCCGAAAGCAAGTGCCGCTTGCCGGCGTCTTTCGGCAAAAGCGGCTCTTCGGAGCGCACCGCTGCCGCTCCAGTGATCTGTGCGCGAAGTAGCCGCTTCTTGGCCTCCGGCAGCCGGAGATCGCGGTAGCTTGCAAGAGGCGAAGAACGAAGCCGCGAAGAAGCCGGCTTTGTGTGCGAAGCTCGCAGACAGCTGCAGGACGGTGGCTGCCGCTCTCCTGCCTCTTGAATTCACTCTTGGCATGCCAATGGAAGGTGTTCCAGTACAACTTTCCTGGGTTTTGACATAGTCGTCATGCATCCCACCTTGAAATTCTTGTTGCTCCCCAGAGGCTCCGAGATGCAGAGAACACGGTGGCAGCTGCTGAAAAAAGGGCAACTGTGAGTTGGTCAAGAAGCACGAACCTAGGCAGCTGCCTGTGCTTGGCAAGGAGCAGCTGCTGGATTCTTGCAATTGCCTTCAGTGCGCACAGAAGCCCGCTGCTCTGCTGCTTGCTTTTTCGCCTTCAGTCAATTACACACTGCTGAAGCTGAGGCAGGCTGTTCAGCTTTGCTGCTTTTCAGCATCTCATCTGCCCTTCTGCTCTGTGACAGCTCTCCAGGTTTCTTGCCTTCGCCAGGCTGCAACGTGCCCGCTACTACACAGAGCTGGGCAGGAGTGGGCAGAGAGCACGTCCATCTGCCAGCAGGTTGCAGCTTGCCCAGGAAAGTGCAGTTTCCTTGGAATGTGCAGCAAATCTTATTTCCTGGCAAGGTCGGGCTAAGTGAGCAGTGCTGGTACACTTTCTCCTTGAGAACTGAAGCGGAAAAGCTTTTGGCTAAGATGTAGGCGACTAGAGAGGCAGAATACGCAGCTCCGGATCTGGCCGAAAGCAAGTGCCGCTTGCCGGCGTCTTTCGGCAAAAGCGGCTCTTCGGAGCGCACCGCTGCCGCTCCAGTGATCTGTGCGCGAAGTAGCCGCTTCTTGGCCTCCGGCAGCCGGAGATCGCGGTAGCTTGCAAGAGGCGAAGAACGAAGCCGCGAAGAAGCCGGCTTGTGTGCGAAGCTCGCAGACAGCTGCAGGACGGTGGCTGCCGCTCTCCTGCCTCTTGAATTCACTCTTGGCATGCCAATGGAAGGTGTTCCAGGACAACTTTCCTGGGTTTTGACATAGTCGTCATGCATCCCACCTTCGAAATTCTTGTTGCTCCCCAGAGGCTCCGAGATGCAGAGAACACGGTGGCAGCTGCTGAAAAAAAGGGCAACTGTGAGTTGGTCAAGAAGCAAGAACCTAGGCAGCTGCCTGTGCTTGGCAAGGAGCAGCTGCTGGATTCTTGCAATTGCCTTCAGTGCGCACAGAAGCCCGCTGCTCTGCTGCTTGCTTTTTCGCCTTCAGTCAATTACACACTGCTGAAGCTGAGGCAGGCTGTTCAGCTTTGCTGCTTTTCAGCATCTCATCTGCCCTTCTGCTCTGTGACAGCTCTCCAGGTTTCTTGCCTTCGCCAGGCTGCAATGTGCCCGCTAGTACCAAGAGCTGGGCAGGAGTGGGCAGAGAGCACGTCCATCTGCCAGCAGGTTGCAGCTTGCCCAGGAAAGTGCAGTTTCCTTGGAATGTGCAGCAAATCTTATTTCCTGGCAAGGTCGGGCTAAGTGAGCAGTGCTGGTACACTTTCTCCTTGAGAACTGCAGCGGAAAAGCTTTTGGCTAAGATGTAGGCGACTAGAGAGGCAGAATACGCAGCTCCGGATCTGGCCGAAAGCAAGTGCCGCTTGCCGGCGTCTTTCGGCAAAAGCGGCTCTTCGGAGCGCACCGCTGCCGCTCCAGTGATCTGTGCGCGAAGTAGCCGCTTCTTGGCCTCCGGCAGCCGGAGATCGCGGTAGCTTGCAAGAGGCGAAGAACGAAGCCGCGAAGAAGCCGGCTTTGTGTGCGAAGCTCGCAGACAGCTGCAGGACGGTGGCTGCTGCTCTCCTGCCTCTTGAATTCACTCTTGGCATGCCAATGGAAGGTGTTCCAGGACAACTTTCCTGGGTTTTGACATAGTCGTCATGCATCCCACCTTGGAAATTCTTGTTGCTCCCCAGAGGCTCCGAGATGCAGAGAACACGGTGGCAGCTGCTGAAAAGAAGGGCAACTGTGAGTTGGTCAAGAAGCAAGAACCTAGGCAGCTGCCTGTGCTTGGCAAGGAGCAGCTGCTGGATTCTTGCAATTGCCTTCAGTGCGCACAGAAGCCCGCTGCTCTGCTGCTTGGTTTTTCGCCTTCAGTCAATTACACACTGCTGAAGCTGAGGCAGGCTGTTCAGCTTTGCTGCTTTTCAGCATCTCATCTGCCCTTCTGCTCTGTGACAGCTCTCCAGGTTTCTTGCCTTCGCCAGGCTGCAACGTGCCCGCTACTACACAGAGCTGGGCAGGAGTGGGCAGAGAGCACGTCCATCTGCCAGCAGGTTGCAGCTTGCCCAGGAAGTGCAGTGTCCTTGGAATGTGCAGCAAATCTTATTTCCTGGCAAGGTCGGGCTAAGTGAGCAGTGCTGGTACACTTTCTCCTTGAGAACTGAAGCGGAAAAGCTTTTGGCTAAGATGTAGGCGACTAGAGAGGCAGAATACGCCGCTCCGGAGCTGGCCGAAAGCAAGTGCCGCTTGCCGGCGTCTTTCGGCAGAAGCGGCTCTTCGGAGCGCACCGCTGCCGCTCCAGTGATCTGTGCGCGAAGTAGCCGCTTCTTGGCCTCCGGCAGCCGGAGATCGCGGTAGCTTGCAAGAGGCGAAGAACGAAGCCGCGAAGAAGCCGGCTTGTGTGCGAAGCTCGCAGACAGCTGCAGGACGGTGGCTGCCGCTCTCCTGCCTCTTGAATTCACTCTTGGCATGCCAATGGAGGTGTTCCAGGACAACTTTCCTGGGTTTTGACATAGTCGTCATGCATCCCACCTTGGAAATTCTTGTTGCTCCCCAGAGGCTCCGAGATGCAGAGAACACGGTGGCAGCTGCTGAAAAAAAGGGCAACTGTGAGTTGGTCAAGAAGCAAGAACCTAGGCAGCTGCCTGTGCTTGGCAAGGAGCAGCTGCTGGATTCTTGCAATTGCCTTCAGTGCGCACAGAAGCCCGCTGCTCTGCTGCTTGCTTTTTTCGCCTTCAGTCAATTACACACTGCTGAAGCTGAGGCAGGCTGTTCAGCTTTGCTGCTTTTCAGCATCTCATCTGCCCTTCTGCTCTGTGACAGCTCTCCAGGTTTCTTGCCTTCGCCAGGCTGCAATGTGCCCGCTACTACACAGAGCTGGGCAGGAGTGGGCAGAGAGCACGTCCATCTGCCAGCAGGTTGCAGCTTGCCCAGGAAAGTGCAGTTTCCTTGGAATGTGCAGCAAATCTTATTTCCTGGCAAGGTCGGGCTAAGTGAGCAGTGCTGGTACACTTTCTCCTTGAGAACTGCAGCGGAAAAGCTTTTGGCTAAGATGTAGGCGACTAGAGAGGCAGAATACGCCGCTCCGGATCTGGCCGAAAGCAAGTGCCGCTTGCCGGCGTCTTTCGGCAAAAGCGGCTCTTCGGAGCGCACCGCTGCCGCTCCAGTGATCTGTGCGCGAAGTAGCCGCTTCTTGGCCTCCGGCAGCCGGAGATCGCGGTAGCTTGCAAGAGGCGAAGAACGAAGCCGCGAAGAAGCCGGCTTTGTGTGCGAAGCTCGCAGACAGCTGCAGGACGGTGGCTGCCGCTCTCCTGCCTCTTGAATTCACTCTTGGCATGCCAATGGAAGGTGTTCCAGGACAACTTTCCTGGGTTTTGACATAGTCGTCATGCATCCCACCTTCGAAATTCTTGTTGCTCCCCAGAGGCTCCGAGATGCAGAGAACACGGTGGCAGCTGCTGAAAAAAAGGGCAACTGTGAGTTGGTCAAGAAGCACGAACCTAGGCAGCTGCCTGTGCTTGGCAAGGAGCAGCTGCTGGATTCTTGCAATTGCCTTCAGTGCGCACAGAAGCCCGCTGCTCTGCTGCTTGCTTTTTCGCCTTCAGTCAATTACACACTGCTGAAGCTGAGGCAGGCTGTTCAGCTTTGCTGCTTTTCAGCATCTCATCTGCCCTTCTGCTCTGTGACAGCTCTCCAGGTTTCTTGCCTTCGCCAGGCTGCAATGTGCCCGCTACTACACAGAGCTGGGCAGGAGTGGGCAGAGAGCACGTCCATCTGCCAGCAGGTTGCAGCTTGCCCAGGAAAGTGCAGTTTCCTTGGAATGTGCAGCAAATCTTATTTCCTGGCAAGGTCGGGCTAAGTGAGCAGTGCTGGTACACTTTCTCCTTGAGAACTGCAGCGGAAAAGCTTTTGGCTAAGATGTAGGCGACTAGAGAGGCAGAATACGCCGCTCCGGAGCTGGCCGAAAGCAAGTGCCGCTTGCCGGCGTCTTTCGGCAAAAGCGGCTCTTCGGAGCGCACCGCTGCCGCTCCAGTGATCTGTGCGCGAAGTAGCCGCTTCTTGGCCTCCGGCAGCCGGAGATCGCGGTAGCTTGCAAGAGGCGAAGAACGAAGCCGCGAAGAAGCCGGCTTTGTGTGCGAAGCTCGCAGACAGCTGCAGGACGGTGGCTGCTGCTCTCCTGCCTCTTGAATTCACTCTTGGCATGCCAATGGAAGGTGTTCCAGTACAACTTTCCTGGGTTTTGACATAGTCGTCATGCATCCCACCTTGGAAATTCTTGTTGCTCCCCAGAGGCTCCGAGATGCAGAGAACACGGTGGCAGCTGCTGAAAAAAGGGCAACTGTGAGTTGGTCAAGAAGCAAGAACCTAGGCAGCTGCCTGTGCTTGGCAAGGAGCAGCTGCTGGATTCTTGCAATTGCCTTCAGTGCGCACAGAAGCCCGCTGCTCTGCTGCTTGGCTTTTCGCCTTCAGTCAATTACACACTGCTGAAGCTGAGGCAGGCTGTTCAGCTTTGCTGCTTTTCAGCATCTCATCTGCCCTTCTGCTCTGTGACAGCTCTCCAGGTTTCTTGCCTTCGCCAGGCTGCAACGTGCCCGCTACTACACAGAGCTGGGCAGGAGTGGGCAGAGAGCACGTCCATCTGCCAGCAGGTTGCAGCTTGCCCAGGAAAGTGCAGTTTCCTTGGAATGTGCAGCAAATCTTATTTCCTGGCAAGGTCGGGCTAAGTGAGCAGTGCTGGTACACTTTCTCCTTGAGAACTGCAGCGGAAAAGCTTTTGGCTAAGATGTAGGCGACTAGAGAGGCAGAATACGCCGCTCCGGAGCTGGCCGAAAGCAAGTGCCGCTTGCCGGCGTCTTTCGGCAAAAGCGGCTCTTCGGAGCGCACCGCTGCCGCTCCAGTGATCTGTGCGCGAAGTAGCCGCTTCTTGGCCTCCGGCAGCCGGAGATCGCGGTAGCTTGCAAGAGGCGAAGACGAAGCCGCGAAGAAGCCGGCTTGTGTGCGAAGCTCGCAGACAGCTGCAGGACGGTGGCTGCCGCTCTCCTGCCTCTTGAATTCACTCTTGGCATGCCAATGGAGGTGTTCCAGGACAACTTTCCTGGGTTTGACATAGTCGTCATGCATCCCACCTTGGAAATTCTTGTTGCTCCCCAGAGGCTCCGAGATGCAGAGAACACGGTGGCAGCTGCTGAAAAGAAGGGCAACTGTGAGTTGGTCAAGAAGCAAGAACCTAGGCAGCTGCCTGTGCTTGGCAAGGAGCAGCTGCTGGATTCTTGCAATTGCCTTCAGTGCGCACAGAAGCCCGCTGCTCTGCTGCTTGCTTTTTCGCCTTCAGTCAATTACACACTGCTGAAGCTGAGGCAGGCTGTTCAGCTTTGCTGCTTTTCAGCATCTCATCTGCCCTTCTGCTCTGTGACAGCTCTCCAGGTTTCTTGCCTTCGCAGGCTGCAACGTGCCCGCTACTACACAGAGCTGGGCAGGAGTGGGCAGAGAGCACGTCCATCTGCCAGCAGGTTGCAGCTTGCCCAGGAAAGTGCAGTTTCCTTGGAATGTGCAGCAAATCTTATTTCCTGGCAAGGTCGGGCTAAGTGAGCAGTGCTGGTACACTTTCTCCTTGAGAACTGCAGCGGAAAAGCTTTTGGCTAAGATGTAGGCGACTAGAGAGGCAGAATACGCAGCTCCGGATCTGGCCGAAAGCAAGTGCCGCTTGCCGGCGTCTTTCGGCAAAAGCGGCTCTTCGGAGCGCACCGCTGCCGCTCCAGTGATCTGTGCGCGAAGTAGCCGCTTCTTGGCCTCCGGCAGCCGGAGATCGCGGTAGCTTGCAAGAGGCGAAGAACGAAGCCGCGAAGAAGCCGGCTTGTGTGCGAAGCTCGCAGACAGCTGCAGGACGGTGGCTGCTGCTCTCCTGCCTCTTGAATTCACTCTTGGCATGCCAATGGAAGGTGTTCCAGGACAACTTTCCTGGGTTTTGACATAGTCGTCATGCATCCCACCTTGGAAATTCTTGTTGCTCCCAGAGGCTCCGAGATGCAGAGAACACGGTGGCAGCTGCTGAAAAGAAGGGCAACTGTGAGTTGGTCAAGAAGCAAGAACCTAGGCAGCTGCCTGTGCTTGGCAAGGAGCAGCTGCTGGATTCTTGCAATTGCCTTCAGTGCGCACAGAAGCCCGCTGCTCTGCTGCTTGCTTTTCGCCTTCAGTCAATTACACACTGCTGAAGCTGAGGCAGGCTGTTCAGCTGTGCTGCTTTTCAGCATCTCATCTGCCCTTCTGCTCTGTGACAGCTCTCCATGTTTCTTGCCTTCGCCAGGCTGCAACGTGCCCGCTACTACACAGAGCTGGGCAGGAGTGGGCAGAGAGCACGTCCATCTGCCAGCAGGTTGCAGCTTGCCCAGGAAAGTGCAGTTTCCTTGGAATGTGCAGCAATCTTATTTCCTGGCAAGGTCGGGCTAAGTGAGCAGTGCTGGTACACTTTCTCCTTGAGAACTGCAGCGGAAAAGCTTTTGGCTAAGATGTAGGCGACTAGAGAGGCAGAATACGCCGCTCCGGATCTGGCCGAAAGCAAGTGCCGCTTGCCGGCGTCTTTCGGCAAAAGCGGCTCTTCGGAGCGCACCGCTGCCGCTCCAGTGATCTGTGCGCGAAGTAGCCGCTTCTTGGCCTCCGGCAGCCGGAGATCGCGGTAGCTTGCAAGAGGCGAAGAACGAAGCCGCGAAGAAGCCGGCTTTGTGTGCGAAGCTCGCAGACAGCTGCAGGACGGTGGCTGCCGCTCTCCTGCCTCTTGAATTCACTCTTGGCATGCCAATGGAAGGTGTTCCAGGACAACTTTCCTGGTTTTGACATAGTCGTCATGCATCCCACCTTGGAAATTCTTGTTGCTCCCCAGAGGCTCCGAGATGCAGAGAACACGGTGGCAGCTGCTGAAAAGAAGGGCAACTGTGAGTTGGTCAAGAAGCAAGAACCTAGGCAGCTGCCTGTGCTTGGCAAGGAGCAGCTGCTGGATTCTTGCAATTGCCTTCAGTGCGCACAGAAGCCCGCTGCTCTGCTGCTTGCTTTTTCGCCTTCAGTCAATTACACACTGCTGAAGCTGAGGCAGGATGTTCAGCTTTGCTGCTTTTCAGCATCTCATCTGCCCTTCTGCTCTGTGACAGCTCTCCAGGTTTCTTGCCTTCGCCAGGCTGCAACGTGCCCGCTACTACACAGAGCTGGGCAGGAGTGGGCAGAGAGCACGTCCATCTGCCAGCAGGTTGCAGCTTGCCCAGGAAAGTGCAGTTTCCTTGGAATGTGCAGCAAATCTTATTTCCTGGCAAGGTCGGGCTAAGTGAGCAGTGCTGGTACACTTTCTCCTTGAGAACTGCAGCGGAAAAGCTTTTGGCTAAGATGTAGGCGACTAGAGAGGCAGAATACGCCGCTCCGGATCTGGCCGAAAGCAAGTGCCGCTTGCCGGCGTCTTTCGGCAGAAGCGGCTCTTCGGAGCGCACCGCTGCCGCTCCAGTGATCTGTGCGCGAAGTAGCCGCTTCTTCGCCTCCGGCAGCCGGAGATCGCGGTAGCTTGCAAGAGGCGAAGAACGAAGCCGCGAAGAAGCCGGCTTGTGTGCGAAGCTCGCAGACTGCTGCAGGACGGTGGCTGCCGCTCTCCTGCCTCTTGAATTCACTCTTGGCATGCCAATGGGAGGTGTTCCAGTACAACTTTCCTGGGTTTTGACATAGTCGTCATGCATCCCACCTTGGAAATTCTTGTTGCTCCCCAGAGGCTCCGAGATGCAGAGAACACGGTGGCAGCTGCTGAAAAGAGGGCAACTGTGAGTTGGTCAAGAAGCAAGAACCTAGGCAGCTGCCTGTGCTTGGCAAGGAGCAGCTGCTGGATTCTTGCAATTGCCTTCAGTGCGCACAGAAGCCCGCTGCTCTGCTGCTTGCTTTTTCGCCTTCAGTCAATTACACACTGCTGAAGCTGAGGCAGGCTGTTCAGCTTTGCTGCTTTTCAGCATCTCATCTGCCCTTCTGCTCTGTGACAGCTCTCCAGGTTTCTTGCCTTCGCCAGGCTGCAACGTGCCCGCTACTACACAGAGCTGGGCAGGAGTGGGCAGAGAGCACGCCATCTGCCAGCAGGTTGCAGCTTGCCCAGGAAAGTGCAGTTTCCTTGGAATGTGCAGCAAATCTTATTTCCTGGCAAGGTCGGGCTAAGTGAGCAGTGCTGTACACTTTCTCCTTGAGAACTGCAGCGGAAAAGCTTTTGGCTAAGATGTAGGCGACTAGAGAGGCAGAATACGCCGCTCCGGAGCTGGCCGAAAGCAAGTGCCGCTTGCCGGCGTCTTTCGGCAAAAGCGGCTCTTCGGAGCGCACCGCTGCCGCTCCAGTGATCTGTGCGCGAAGTAGCCGCTTCTTGGCCTCCGGCAGCCGGAGATCGCGGTAGCTTGCAAGAGGCGAAGAACGAAGCCGCGAAGAAGCCGGCTTGTGTGCGAAGCTCGCAGACAGCTGCAGGACGGTGGCTGCCGCTCTCCTGCCTCTTGAATTCACTCTTGGCATGCCAATGGAAGGTGTTCCAGGACAACTTTCCTGGGTTTTGACATAGTCGTCATGCATCCCACCTTGGAAATTCTTGTTGCTCCCCAGAGGCTCCGAGATGCAGAGAACACGGTGGCAGCTGCTGAAAAGAAGGGCAACTGTGAGTTGGTCAAGAAGCAAGAACCTAGGCAGCTGCCTGTGCTTGGCAAGGAGCAGCTGCTGGATTCTTGCAATTGCCTTCAGTGCGCACAGAAGCCCGCTGCTCTGCTGCTTGCTTTTTCGCCTTCAGTCAATTACACACTGCTGAAGCTGAGGCAGGCTGTTCAGCTTTGCTGCTTTTCAGCATCTCATCTGCCCTTCTGCTCTGTGACAGCTCTCCAGGTTTCTTGCCTTCGCCAGGCTGCAACGTGCCCGCTACTACACAGAGCTGGGCAGGAGTGGGCAGAGAGCACGTCCATCTGCCAGCAGGTTGCAGCTTGCCCAGGAAAGTGCAGTTTCCTTGGAATGTGCAGCAAATCTTATTTCCTGGCAAGGTCGGGCTAAGTGAGCAGTGCTGGTACACTTTCTCCTTGAGAACTGCAGCGGAAAAGCTTTTGGCTAAGATGTAGGCGACTAGAGAGGCAGAATACGCCGCTCCGGATCTGGCCGAAAGCAAGTGCCGCTTGCCGGCGTCTTTCGGCAAAAGCGGCTCTTCGGAGCGCACCGCTGCCGCTCCAGTGATCTGTGCGCGAAGTAGCCGCTTCTTGGCCTCCGGCAGCCGGAGATCGCGGTAGCTTGCAAGAGGCGAAGAACGAAGCCGCGAAGAAGCCGGCTTTGTGTGCGAAGCTCGCAGACAGCTGCAGGACGGTGGCTGCCGCTCTCCTGCCTCTTGAATTCACTCTTGGCATGCCAATGGAAGGTGTTCCAGGACAACTTTCCTGGGTTTTGACATAGTCGTCATGCATCCCACCTTGGAAATTCTTGTTGCTCCCCAGAGGCTCCGAGATGCAGAGAACACGGTGGCAGCTGCTGAAAAGAAGGGCAACTGTGAGTTGGTCAAGAAGCAAGAACCTAGGCAGCTGCCTGTGCTTGGCAAGGAGCAGCTGCTGGATTCTTGCAATTGCCTTCAGTGCGCACAGAAGCCCGCTGCTCTGCTGCTTGCTTTTTCGCCTTCAGTCAATTACACACTGCTGAAGCTGAGGCAGGCTGTTCAGCTTTGCTGCTTTTCAGCATCTCATCTGCCCTTCTGCTCTGTGACAGCTCTCCAGGTTTCTTGCCTTCGCCAGGCTGCAACGTGCCCGCTACTACACAGAGCTGGGCAGGAGTGGGCAGAGAGCACGTCCATCTGCCAGCAGGTTGCAGCTTGCCCAGGAAAGTGCAGTTTCCTTGGAATGTGCAGCAAATCTTATTTCCTGGCAAGGTCGGGCTAAGTGAGCAGTGCTGGTACACTTTCTCCTTGAGAACTGCAGCGGAAAAGCTTTTGGCTAAGATGTAGGCGACTAGAGAGGCAGAATACGCCGCTCCGGATCTGGCCGAAAGCAAGTGCCGCTTGCCGGCGTCTTTCGGCAAAAGCGGCTCTTCGGAGCGCACCGCTGCCGCTCCAGTGATCTGTGCGCGAAGTAGCCGCTTCTTGGCCTCCGGCAGCCGGAGATCGCGGTAGCTTGCAAGAGGCGAAGAACGAAGCCGCGAAGAAGCCGGCTTGTGTGCGAAGCTCGCAGACAGCTGCAGGACGGTGGCTGCCGCTCTCCTGCCTCTTGAATTCACTCTTGGCATGCCAATGGAAGGTGTTCCAGGACAACTTTCCTGGGTTTTGACATAGTCGTCATGCATCCCACCTTGGAAATTCTTGTTGCTCCCCAGAGGCTCCGAGATGCAGAGAACACGGTGGCAGCTGCTGAAAAGAAGGGCAACTGTGAGTTGGTCAAGAAGCAAGAACCTAGGCAGCTGCCTGTGCTTGGCAAGGAGCAGCTGCTGGATTCTTGCAATTGCCTTCAGTGCGCACAGAAGCCCGCTGCTCTGCTGCTTGCTTTTTCGCCTTCAGTCAATTACACACTGCTGAAGCTGAGGCAGGCTGTTCAGCTTTGCTGCTTTTCAGCATCTCATCTGCCCTTCTGCTCTGTGACAGCTCTCCAGGTTTCTTGCCTTCGCCAGGCTGCAACGTGCCCGCTACTACACAGAGCTGGGCAGGAGTGGGCAGAGAGCACGTCCATCTGCCAGCAGGTTGCAGCTTGCCCAGGAAAGTGCAGTTTCCTTGGAATGTGCAGCAAATCTTATTTCCTGGCAAGGTCGGGCTAAGTGAGCAGTGCTGGTACACTTTCTCCTTGAGAACTGCAGCGGAAAAGCTTTTGGCTAAGATGTAGGCGACTAGAGAGGCAGAATACGCCGCTCCGGATCTGGCCGAAAGCAAGTGCCGCTTGCCGGCGTCTTTCGGCAAAAGCGGCTCTTCGGAGCGCACCGCTGCCGCTCCAGTGATCTGTGCGCGAAGTAGCCGCTTCTTGGCCTCCGGCAGCCGGAGATCGCGGTAGCTTGCAAGAGGCGAAGAACGAAGCCGCGAAGAAGCCGGCTTGTGTGCGAAGCTCGCAGACAGCTGCAGGACGGTGGCTGCCGCTCTCCTGCCTCTTGAATTCACTCTTGGCATGCCAATGGAAGGTGTTCCAGGACAACTTTCCTGGGTTTTGACATAGTCGTCATGCATCCCACCTTGGAAATTCTTGTTGCTCCCCAGAGGCTCCGAGATGCAGAGAACACGGTGGCAGCTGCTGAAAAGAAGGGCAACTGTGAGTTGGTCAAGAAGCAAGAACCTAGGCAGCTGCCTGTGCTTGGCAAGGAGCAGCTGCTGGATTCTTGCAATTGCCTTCAGTGCGCACAGAAGCCCGCTGCTCTGCTGCTTGCTTTTTCGCCTTCAGTCAATTACACACTGCTGAAGCTGAGGCAGGCTGTTCAGCTTTGCTGCTTTTCAGCATCTCATCTGCCCTTCTGCTCTGTGACAGCTCTCCAGGTTTCTTGCCTTCGCCAGGCTGCAACGTGCCCGCTACTACACAGAGCTGGGCAGGAGTGGGCAGAGAGCACGTCCATCTGCCAGCAGGTTGCAGCTTGCCCAGGAAAGTGCAGTTTCCTTGGAATGTGCAGCAAATCTTATTTCCTGGCAAGGTCGGGCTAAGTGAGCAGTGCTGGTACACTTTCTCCTTGAGAACTGCAGCGGAAAAGCTTTTGGCTAAGATGTAGGCGACTAGAGAGGCAGAATACGCCGCTCCGGATCTGGCCGAAAGCAAGTGCCGCTTGCCGGCGTCTTTCGGCAAAAGCGGCTCTTCGGAGCGCACCGCTGCCGCTCCAGTGATCTGTGCGCGAAGTAGCCGCTTCTTGGCCTCCGGCAGCCGGAGATCGCGGTAGCTTGCAAGAGGCGAAGAACGAAGCCGCGAAGAAGCCGGCTTTGTGTGCGAAGCTCGCAGACAGCTGCAGGACGGTGGCTGCCGCTCTCCTGCCTCTTGAATTCACTCTTGGCATGCCAATGGAAGGTGTTCCAGGACAACTTTCCTGGGTTTTGACATAGTCGTCATGCATCCCACCTTGGAAATTCTTGTTGCTCCCCAGAGGCTCCGAGATGCAGAGAACACGGTGGCAGCTGCTGAAAAAAAGGGCAACTGTGAGTTGGTCAAGAAGCAAGAACCTAGGCAGCTGCCTGTGCTTGGCAAGGAGCAGCTGCTGGATTCTTGCAATTGCCTTCAGTGCGCACAGAAGCCCGCTGCTCTGCTGCTTGCTTTTTCGCCTTCAGTCAATTACACACTGCTGAAGCTGAGGCAGGCTGTTCAGCTTTGCTGCTTTTCAGCATCTCATCTGCCCTTCTGCTCTGTGACAGCTCTCCAGGTTTCTTGCCTTCGCCAGGCTGCAACGTGCCCGCTACTACACAGAGCTGGGCAGGAGTGGGCAGAGAGCACGTCCATCTGCCAGCAGGTTGCAGCTTGCCCAGGAAAGTGCAGTTTCCTTGGAATGTGCAGCAAATCTTATTTCCTGGCAAGGTCGGGCTAAGTGAGCAGTGCTGGTACACTTTCTCCTTGAGAACTGCAGCGGAAAAGCTTTTGGCTAAGATGTAGGCGACTAGAGAGGCAGAATACGCCGCTCCGGATCTGGCCGAAAGCAAGTGCCGCTTGCCGGCGTCTTTCGGCAAAAGCGGCTCTTCGGAGCGCACCGCTGCCGCTCCAGTGATCTGTGCGCGAAGTAGCCGCTTCTTGGCCTCCGGCAGCCGGAGATCGCGGTAGCTTGCAAGAGGCGAAGAACGAAGCCGCGAAGAAGCCGGCTTTGTGTGCGAAGCTCGCAGACAGCTGCAGGACGGTGGCTGCCGCTCTCCTGCCTCTTGAATTCACTCTTGGCATGCCAATGGAAGGTGTTCCAGGACAACTTTCCTGGGTTTTGACATAGTCGTCATGCATCCCACCTTGGAAATTCTTGTTGCTCCCCAGAGGCTCCGAGATGCAGAGAACACGGTGGCAGCTGCTGAAAAAAAGGGCAACTGTGAGTTGGTCAAGAAGCAAGAACCTAGGCAGCTGCCTGTGCTTGGCAAGGAGCAGCTGCTGGATTCTTGCAATTGCCTTCAGTGCGCACAGAAGCCCGCTGCTCTGCTGCTTGCTTTTTCGCCTTCAGTCAATTACACACTGCTGAAGCTGAGGCAGGCTGTTCAGCTTTGCTGCTTTTCAGCATCTCATCTGCCCTTCTGCTCTGTGACAGCTCTCCAGGTTTCTTGCCTTCGCCAGGCTGCAACGTGCCCGCTACTACACAGAGCTGGGCAGGAGTGGGCAGAGAGCACGTCCATCTGCCAGCAGGTTGCAGCTTGCCCAGGAAAGTGCAGTTTCCTTGGAATGTGCAGCAAATCTTATTTCCTGGCAAGGTCGGGCTAAGTGAGCAGTGCTGGTACACTTTCTCCTTGAGAACTGCAGCGGAAAAGCTTTTGGCTAAGATGTAGGCGACTAGAGAGGCAGAATACGCCGCTCCGGATCTGGCCGAAAGCAAGTGCCGCTTGCCGGCGTCTTTCGGCAAAAGCGGCTCTTCGGAGCGCACCGCTGCCGCTCCAGTGATCTGTGCGCGAAGTAGCCGCTTCTTGGCCTCCGGCAGCCGGAGATCGCGGTAGCTTGCAAGAGGCGAAGAACGAAGCCGCGAAGAAGCCGGCTTGTGTGCGAAGCTCGCAGACAGCTGCAGGACGGTGGCTGCCGCTCTCCTGCCTCTTGAATTCACTCTTGGCATGCCAATGGAAGGTGTTCCAGGACAACTTTCCTGGGTTTTGACATAGTCGTCATGCATCCCACCTTGGAAATTCTTGTTGCTCCCCAGAGGCTCCGAGATGCAGAGAACACGGTGGCAGCTGCTGAAAAGAAGGGCAACTGTGAGTTGGTCAAGAAGCAAGAACCTAGGCAGCTGCCTGTGCTTGGCAAGGAGCAGCTGCTGGATTCTTGCAATTGCCTTCAGTGCGCACAGAAGCCCGCTGCTCTGCTGCTTGCTTTTTCGCCTTCAGTCAATTACACACTGCTGAAGCTGAGGCAGGCTGTTCAGCTTTGCTGCTTTTCAGCATCTCATCTGCCCTTCTGCTCTGTGACAGCTCTCCAGGTTTCTTGCCTTCGCCAGGCTGCAACGTGCCCGCTACTACACAGAGCTGGGCAGGAGTGGGCAGAGAGCACGTCCATCTGCCAGCAGGTTGCAGCTTGCCCAGGAAAGTGCAGTTTCCTTGGAATGTGCAGCAAATCTTATTTCCTGGCAAGGTCGGGCTAAGTGAGCAGTGCTGGTACACTTTCTCCTTGAGAACTGCAGCGGAAAAGCTTTTGGCTAAGATGTAGGCGACTAGAGAGGCAGAATACGCCGCTCCGGATCTGGCCGAAAGCAAGTGCCGCTTGCCGGCGTCTTTCGGCAAAAGCGGCTCTTCGGAGCGCACCGCTGCCGCTCCAGTGATCTGTGCGCGAAGTAGCCGCTTCTTGGCCTCCGGCAGCCGGAGATCGCGGTAGCTTGCAAGAGGCGAAGAACGAAGCCGCGAAGAAGCCGGCTTTGTGTGCGAAGCTCGCAGACAGCTGCAGGACGGTGGCTGCCGCTCTCCTGCCTCTTGAATTCACTCTTGGCATGCCAATGGAAGGTGTTCCAGGACAACTTTCCTGGGTTTTGACATAGTCGTCATGCATCCCACCTTGGAAATTCTTGTTGCTCCCCAGAGGCTCCGAGATGCAGAGAACACGGTGGCAGCTGCTGAAAAGAAGGGCAACTGTGAGTTGGTCAAGAAGCAAGAACCTAGGCAGCTGCCTGTGCTTGGCAAGGAGCAGCTGCTGGATTCTTGCAATTGCCTTCAGTGCGCACAGAAGCCCGCTGCTCTGCTGCTTGCTTTTTCGCCTTCAGTCAATTACACACTGCTGAAGCTGAGGCAGGCTGTTCAGCTTTGCTGCTTTTCAGCATCTCATCTGCCCTTCTGCTCTGTGACAGCTCTCCAGGTTTCTTGCCTTCGCCAGGCTGCAACGTGCCCGCTACTACACAGAGCTGGGCAGGAGTGGGCAGAGAGCACGTCCATCTGCCAGCAGGTTGCAGCTTGCCCAGGAAAGTGCAGTTTCCTTGGAATGTGCAGCAAATCTTATTTCCTGGCAAGGTCGGGCTAAGTGAGCAGTGCTGGTACACTTTCTCCTTGAGAACTGCAGCGGAAAAGCTTTTGGCTAAGATGTAGGCGACTAGAGAGGCAGAATACGCCGCTCCGGATCTGGCCGAAAGCAAGTGCCGCTTGCCGGCGTCTTTCGGCAAAAGCGGCTCTTCGGAGCGCACCGCTGCCGCTCCAGTGATCTGTGCGCGAAGTAGCCGCTTCTTGGCCTCCGGCAGCCGGAGATCGCGGTAGCTTGCAAGAGGCGAAGAACGAAGCCGCGAAGAAGCCGGCTTTGTGTGCGAAGCTCGCAGACAGCTGCAGGACGGTGGCTGCCGCTCTCCTGCCTCTTGAATTCACTCTTGGCATGCCAATGGAAGGTGTTCCAGGACAACTTTCCTGGGTTTTGACATAGTCGTCATGCATCCCACCTTGGAAATTCTTGTTGCTCCCCAGAGGCTCCGAGATGCAGAGAACACGGTGGCAGCTGCTGAAAAGAAGGGCAACTGTGAGTTGGTCAAGAAGCAAGAACCTAGGCAGCTGCCTGTGCTTGGCAAGGAGCAGCTGCTGGATTCTTGCAATTGCCTTCAGTGCGCACAGAAGCCCGCTGCTCTGCTGCTTGCTTTTTCGCCTTCAGTCAATTACACACTGCTGAAGCTGAGGCAGGCTGTTCAGCTTTGCTGCTTTTCAGCATCTCATCTGCCCTTCTGCTCTGTGACAGCTCTCCAGGTTTCTTGCCTTCGCCAGGCTGCAACGTGCCCGCTACTACACAGAGCTGGGCAGGAGTGGGCAGAGAGCACGTCCATCTGCCAGCAGGTTGCAGCTTGCCCAGGAAAGTGCAGTTTCCTTGGAATGTGCAGCAAATCTTATTTCCTGGCAAGGTCGGGCTAAGTGAGCAGTGCTGGTACACTTTCTCCTTGAGAACTGCAGCGGAAAAGCTTTTGGCTAAGATGTAGGCGACTAGAGAGGCAGAATACGCCGCTCCGGATCTGGCCGAAAGCAAGTGCCGCTTGCCGGCGTCTTTCGGCAAAAGCGGCTCTTCGGAGCGCACCGCTGCCGCTCCAGTGATCTGTGCGCGAAGTAGCCGCTTCTTGGCCTCCGGCAGCCGGAGATCGCGGTAGCTTGCAAGAGGCGAAGAACGAAGCCGCGAAGAAGCCGGCTTGTGTGCGAAGCTCGCAGACAGCTGCAGGACGGTGGCTGCCGCTCTCCTGCCTCTTGAATTCACTCTTGGCATGCCAATGGAAGGTGTTCCAGGACAACTTTCCTGGGTTTTGACATAGTCGTCATGCATCCCACCTTGGAAATTCTTGTTGCTCCCCAGAGGCTCCGAGATGCAGAGAACACGGTGGCAGCTGCTGAAAAAAGGGCAACTGTGAGTTGGTCAAGAAGCAAGAACCTAGGCAGCTGCCTGTGCTTGGCAAGGAGCAGCTGCTGGATTCTTGCAATTGCCTTCAGTGCGCACAGAAGCCCGCTGCTCTGCTGCTTGCTTTTTCGCCTTCAGTCAATTACACACTGCTGAAGCTGAGGCAGGCTGTTCAGCTTTGCTGCTTTTCAGCATCTCATCTGCCCTTCTGCTCTGTGACAGCTCTCCAGGTTTCTTGCCTTCGCCAGGCTGCAACGTGCCCGCTACTACACAGAGCTGGGCAGGAGTGGGCAGAGAGCACGTCCATCTGCCAGCAGGTTGCAGCTTGCCCAGGAAAGTGCAGTTTCCTTGGAATGTGCAGCAAATCTTATTTCCTGGCAAGGTCGGGCTAAGTGAGCAGTGCTGGTACACTTTCTCCTTGAGAACTGCAGCGGAAAAGCTTTTGGCTAAGATGTAGGCGACTAGAGAGGCAGAATACGCCGCTCCGGATCTGGCCGAAAGCAAGTGCCGCTTGCCGGCGTCTTTCGGCAAAAGCGGCTCTTCGGAGCGCACCGCTGCCGCTCCAGTGATCTGTGCGCGAAGTAGCCGCTTCTTGGCCTCCGGCAGCCGGAGATCGCGGTAGCTTGCAAGAGGCGAAGAACGAAGCCGCGAAGAAGCCGGCTTGTGTGCGAAGCTCGCAGACAGCTGCAGGACGGTGGCTGCCGCTCTCCTGCCTCTTGAATTCACTCTTGGCATGCCAATGGAAGGTGTTCCAGGACAACTTTCCTGGGTTTTGACATAGTCGTCATGCATCCCACCTTGGAAATTCTTGTTGCTCCCCAGAGGCTCCGAGATGCAGAGAACACGGTGGCAGCTGCTGAAAAGAAGGGCAACTGTGAGTTGGTCAAGAAGCAAGAACCTAGGCAGCTGCCTGTGCTTGGCAAGGAGCAGCTGCTGGATTCTTGCAATTGCCTTCAGTGCGCACAGAAGCCCGCTGCTCTGCTGCTTGCTTTTTCGCCTTCAGTCAATTACACACTGCTGAAGCTGAGGCAGGCTGTTCAGCTTTGCTGCTTTTCAGCATCTCATCTGCCCTTCTGCTCTGTGACAGCTCTCCAGGTTTCTTGCCTTCGCCAGGCTGCAACGTGCCCGCTACTACACAGAGCTGGGCAGGAGTGGGCAGAGAGCACGTCCATCTGCCAGCAGGTTGCAGCTTGCCCAGGAAAGTGCAGTTTCCTTGGAATGTGCAGCAAATCTTATTTCCTGGCAAGGTCGGGCTAAGTGAGCAGTGCTGGTACACTTTCTCCTTGAGAACTGCAGCGGAAAAGCTTTTGGCTAAGATGTAGGCGACTAGAGAGGCAGAATACGCCGCTCCGGATCTGGCCGAAAGCAAGTGCCGCTTGCCGGCGTCTTTCGGCAAAAGCGGCTCTTCGGAGCGCACCGCTGCCGCTCCAGTGATCTGTGCGCGAAGTAGCCGCTTCTTGGCCTCCGGCAGCCGGAGATCGCGGTAGCTTGCAAGAGGCGAAGAACGAAGCCGCGAAGAAGCCGGCTTGTGTGCGAAGCTCGCAGACAGCTGCAGGACGGTGGCTGCCGCTCTCCTGCCTCTTGAATTCACTCTTGGCATGCCAATGGAAGGTGTTCCAGGACAACTTTCCTGGGTTTTGACATAGTCGTCATGCATCCCACCTTGGAAATTCTTGTTGCTCCCCAGAGGCTCCGAGATGCAGAGAACACGGTGGCAGCTGCTGAAAAAAGGGCAACTGTGAGTTGGTCAAGAAGCAAGAACCTAGGCAGCTGCCTGTGCTTGGCAAGGAGCAGCTGCTGGATTCTTGCAATTGCCTTCAGTGCGCACAGAAGCCCGCTGCTCTGCTGCTTGCTTTTTCGCCTTCAGTCAATTACACACTGCTGAAGCTGAGGCAGGCTGTTCAGCTTTGCTGCTTTTCAGCATCTCATCTGCCCTTCTGCTCTGTGACAGCTCTCCAGGTTTCTTGCCTTCGCCAGGCTGCAACGTGCCCGCTACTACACAGAGCTGGGCAGGAGTGGGCAGAGAGCACGTCCATCTGCCAGCAGGTTGCAGCTTGCCCAGGAAAGTGCAGTTTCCTTGGAATGTGCAGCAAATCTTATTTCCTGGCAAGGTCGGGCTAAGTGAGCAGTGCTGGTACACTTTCTCCTTGAGAACTGCAGCGGAAAAGCTTTTGGCTAAGATGTAGGCGACTAGAGAGGCAGAATACGCCGCTCCGGATCTGGCCGAAAGCAAGTGCCGCTTGCCGGCGTCTTTCGGCAAAAGCGGCTCTTCGGAGCGCACCGCTGCCGCTCCAGTGATCTGTGCGCGAAGTAGCCGCTTCTTGGCCTCCGGCAGCCGGAGATCGCGGTAGCTTGCAAGAGGCGAAGAACGAAGCCGCGAAGAAGCCGGCTTTGTGTGCGAAGCTCGCAGACAGCTGCAGGACGGTGGCTGCCGCTCTCCTGCCTCTTGAATTCACTCTTGGCATGCCAATGGAAGGTGTTCCAGGACAACTTTCCTGGGTTTTGACATAGTCGTCATGCATCCCACCTTGGAAATTCTTGTTGCTCCCCAGAGGCTCCGAGATGCAGAGAACACGGTGGCAGCTGCTGAAAAAAGGGCAACTGTGAGTTGGTCAAGAAGCAAGAACCTAGGCAGCTGCCTGTGCTTGGCAAGGAGCAGCTGCTGGATTCTTGCAATTGCCTTCAGTGCGCACAGAAGCCCGCTGCTCTGCTGCTTGCTTTTTCGCCTTCAGTCAATTACACACTGCTGAAGCTGAGGCAGGCTGTTCAGCTTTGCTGCTTTTCAGCATCTCATCTGCCCTTCTGCTCTGTGACAGCTCTCCAGGTTTCTTGCCTTCGCCAGGCTGCAACGTGCCCGCTACTACACAGAGCTGGGCAGGAGTGGGCAGAGAGCACGTCCATCTGCCAGCAGGT
The DNA here is from genome assembly GCF_026979565.1 of Vidua chalybeata. NCBI lineage: Eukaryota > Metazoa > Chordata > Aves > Passeriformes > Viduidae > Vidua > Vidua chalybeata. The sequence continues at coordinate 7,246,737 of NC_071550.1, read as the reverse complement.
TGCAGCTTGCCCAGGAAAGTGCAGTTTCCTTGGAATGTGCAGCAAATCTTATTTCCTGGCAAGGTCGGGCTAAGTGAGCAGTGCTGGTACACTTTCTCCTTGAGAACTGCAGCGGAAAAGCTTTTGGCTAAGATGTAGGCGACTAGAGAGGCAGAATACGCCGCTCCGGATCTGGCCGAAAGCAAGTGCCGCTTGCCGGCGTCTTTCGGCAAAAGCGGCTCTTCGGAGCGCACCGCTGCCGCTCCAGTGATCTGTGCGCGAAGTAGCCGCTTCTTGGCCTCCGGCAGCCGGAGATCGCGGTAGCTTGCAAGAGGCGAAGAACGAAGCCGCGAAGAAGCCGGCTTGTGTGCGAAGCTCGCAGACAGCTGCAGGACGGTGGCTGCCGCTCTCCTGCCTCTTGAATTCACTCTTGGCATGCCAATGGAAGGTGTTCCAGGACAACTTTCCTGGGTTTTGACATAGTCGTCATGCATCCCACCTTGGAAATTCTTGTTGCTCCCCAGAGGCTCCGAGATGCAGAGAACACGGTGGCAGCTGCTGAAAAAAAGGGCAACTGTGAGTTGGTCAAGAAGCAAGAACCTAGGCAGCTGCCTGTGCTTGGCAAGGAGCAGCTGCTGGATTCTTGCAATTGCCTTCAGTGCGCACAGAAGCCCGCTGCTCTGCTGCTTGCTTTTTCGCCTTCAGTCAATTACACACTGCTGAAGCTGAGGCAGGCTGTTCAGCTTTGCTGCTTTTCAGCATCTCATCTGCCCTTCTGCTCTGTGACAGCTCTCCAGGTTTCTTGCCTTCGCCAGGCTGCAACGTGCCCGCTACTACACAGAGCTGGGCAGGAGTGGGCAGAGAGCACGTCCATCTGCCAGCAGGTTGCAGCTTGCCCAGGAAAGTGCAGTTTCCTTGGAATGTGCAGCAAATCTTATTTCCTGGCAAGGTCGGGCTAAGTGAGCAGTGCTGGTACACTTTCTCCTTGAGAACTGCAGCGGAAAAGCTTTTGGCTAAGATGTAGGCGACTAGAGAGGCAGAATACGCCGCTCCGGATCTGGCCGAAAGCAAGTGCCGCTTGCCGGCGTCTTTCGGCAAAAGCGGCTCTTCGGAGCGCACCGCTGCCGCTCCAGTGATCTGTGCGCGAAGTAGCCGCTTCTTGGCCTCCGGCAGCCGGAGATCGCGGTAGCTTGCAAGAGGCGAAGAACGAAGCCGCGAAGAAGCCGGCTTGTGTGCGAAGCTCGCAGACAGCTGCAGGACGGTGGCTGCCGCTCTCCTGCCTCTTGAATTCACTCTTGGCATGCCAATGGAAGGTGTTCCAGGACAACTTTCCTGGGTTTTGACATAGTCGTCATGCATCCCACCTTGGAAATTCTTGTTGCTCCCCAGAGGCTCCGAGATGCAGAGAACACGGTGGCAGCTGCTGAAAAGAAGGGCAACTGTGAGTTGGTCAAGAAGCAAGAACCTAGGCAGCTGCCTGTGCTTGGCAAGGAGCAGCTGCTGGATTCTTGCAATTGCCTTCAGTGCGCACAGAAGCCCGCTGCTCTGCTGCTTGCTTTTTCGCCTTCAGTCAATTACACACTGCTGAAGCTGAGGCAGGCTGTTCAGCTTTGCTGCTTTTCAGCATCTCATCTGCCCTTCTGCTCTGTGACAGCTCTCCAGGTTTCTTGCCTTCGCCAGGCTGCAACGTGCCCGCTACTACACAGAGCTGGGCAGGAGTGGGCAGAGAGCACGTCCATCTGCCAGCAGGTTGCAGCTTGCCCAGGAAAGTGCAGTTTCCTTGGAATGTGCAGCAAATCTTATTTCCTGGCAAGGTCGGGCTAAGTGAGCAGTGCTGGTACACTTTCTCCTTGAGAACTGCAGCGGAAAAGCTTTTGGCTAAGATGTAGGCGACTAGAGAGGCAGAATACGCCGCTCCGGATCTGGCCGAAAGCAAGTGCCGCTTGCCGGCGTCTTTCGGCAAAAGCGGCTCTTCGGAGCGCACCGCTGCCGCTCCAGTGATCTGTGCGCGAAGTAGCCGCTTCTTGGCCTCCGGCAGCCGGAGATCGCGGTAGCTTGCAAGAGGCGAAGAACGAAGCCGCGAAGAAGCCGGCTTTGTGTGCGAAGCTCGCAGACAGCTGCAGGACGGTGGCTGCCGCTCTCCTGCCTCTTGAATTCACTCTTGGCATGCCAATGGAAGGTGTTCCAGGACAACTTTCCTGGGTTTTGACATAGTCGTCATGCATCCCACCTTGGAAATTCTTGTTGCTCCCCAGAGGCTCCGAGATGCAGAGAACACGGTGGCAGCTGCTGAAAAGAAGGGCAACTGTGAGTTGGTCAAGAAGCAAGAACCTAGGCAGCTGCCTGTGCTTGGCAAGGAGCAGCTGCTGGATTCTTGCAATTGCCTTCAGTGCGCACAGAAGCCCGCTGCTCTGCTGCTTGCTTTTTCGCCTTCAGTCAATTACACACTGCTGAAGCTGAGGCAGGCTGTTCAGCTTTGCTGCTTTTCAGCATCTCATCTGCCCTTCTGCTCTGTGACAGCTCTCCAGGTTTCTTGCCTTCGCCAGGCTGCAACGTGCCCGCTACTACACAGAGCTGGGCAGGAGTGGGCAGAGAGCACGTCCATCTGCCAGCAGGTTGCAGCTTGCCCAGGAAAGTGCAGTTTCCTTGGAATGTGCAGCAAATCTTATTTCCTGGCAAGGTCGGGCTAAGTGAGCAGTGCTGGTACACTTTCTCCTTGAGAACTGCAGCGGAAAAGCTTTTGGCTAAGATGTAGGCGACTAGAGAGGCAGAATACGCCGCTCCGGATCTGGCCGAAAGCAAGTGCCGCTTGCCGGCGTCTTTCGGCAAAAGCGGCTCTTCGGAGCGCACCGCTGCCGCTCCAGTGATCTGTGCGCGAAGTAGCCGCTTCTTGGCCTCCGGCAGCCGGAGATCGCGGTAGCTTGCAAGAGGCGAAGAACGAAGCCGCGAAGAAGCCGGCTTGTGTGCGAAGCTCGCAGACAGCTGCAGGACGGTGGCTGCCGCTCTCCTGCCTCTTGAATTCACTCTTGGCATGCCAATGGAAGGTGTTCCAGGACAACTTTCCTGGGTTTTGACATAGTCGTCATGCATCCCACCTTGGAAATTCTTGTTGCTCCCCAGAGGCTCCGAGATGCAGAGAACACGGTGGCAGCTGCTGAAAAGAAGGGCAACTGTGAGTTGGTCAAGAAGCAAGAACCTAGGCAGCTGCCTGTGCTTGGCAAGGAGCAGCTGCTGGATTCTTGCAATTGCCTTCAGTGCGCACAGAAGCCCGCTGCTCTGCTGCTTGCTTTTTCGCCTTCAGTCAATTACACACTGCTGAAGCTGAGGCAGGCTGTTCAGCTTTGCTGCTTTTCAGCATCTCATCTGCCCTTCTGCTCTGTGACAGCTCTCCAGGTTTCTTGCCTTCGCCAGGCTGCAACGTGCCCGCTACTACACAGAGCTGGGCAGGAGTGGGCAGAGAGCACGTCCATCTGCCAGCAGGTTGCAGCTTGCCCAGGAAAGTGCAGTTTCCTTGGAATGTGCAGCAAATCTTATTTCCTGGCAAGGTCGGGCTAAGTGAGCAGTGCTGGTACACTTTCTCCTTGAGAACTGCAGCGGAAAAGCTTTTGGCTAAGATGTAGGCGACTAGAGAGGCAGAATACGCCGCTCCGGATCTGGCCGAAAGCAAGTGCCGCTTGCCGGCGTCTTTCGGCAAAAGCGGCTCTTCGGAGCGCACCGCTGCCGCTCCAGTGATCTGTGCGCGAAGTAGCCGCTTCTTGGCCTCCGGCAGCCGGAGATCGCGGTAGCTTGCAAGAGGCGAAGAACGAAGCCGCGAAGAAGCCGGCTTTGTGTGCGAAGCTCGCAGACAGCTGCAGGACGGTGGCTGCCGCTCTCCTGCCTCTTGAATTCACTCTTGGCATGCCAATGGAAGGTGTTCCAGGACAACTTTCCTGGGTTTTGACATAGTCGTCATGCATCCCACCTTGGAAATTCTTGTTGCTCCCCAGAGGCTCCGAGATGCAGAGAACACGGTGGCAGCTGCTGAAAAAAAGGGCAACTGTGAGTTGGTCAAGAAGCAAGAACCTAGGCAGCTGCCTGTGCTTGGCAAGGAGCAGCTGCTGGATTCTTGCAATTGCCTTCAGTGCGCACAGAAGCCCGCTGCTCTGCTGCTTGCTTTTTCGCCTTCAGTCAATTACACACTGCTGAAGCTGAGGCAGGCTGTTCAGCTTTGCTGCTTTTCAGCATCTCATCTGCCCTTCTGCTCTGTGACAGCTCTCCAGGTTTCTTGCCTTCGCCAGGCTGCAACGTGCCCGCTACTACACAGAGCTGGGCAGGAGTGGGCAGAGAGCACGTCCATCTGCCAGCAGGTTGCAGCTTGCCCAGGAAAGTGCAGTTTCCTTGGAATGTGCAGCAAATCTTATTTCCTGGCAAGGTCGGGCTAAGTGAGCAGTGCTGGTACACTTTCTCCTTGAGAACTGCAGCGGAAAAGCTTTTGGCTAAGATGTAGGCGACTAGAGAGGCAGAATACGCCGCTCCGGATCTGGCCGAAAGCAAGTGCCGCTTGCCGGCGTCTTTCGGCAAAAGCGGCTCTTCGGAGCGCACCGCTGCCGCTCCAGTGATCTGTGCGCGAAGTAGCCGCTTCTTGGCCTCCGGCAGCCGGAGATCGCGGTAGCTTGCAAGAGGCGAAGAACGAAGCCGCGAAGAAGCCGGCTTGTGTGCGAAGCTCGCAGACAGCTGCAGGACGGTGGCTGCTGCTCTCCTGCCTCTTGAATTCACTCTTGGCATGCCAATGGAAGGTGTTCCAGGACAACTTTCCTGGGTTTTGACATAGTCGTCATGCATCCCACCTTGGAAATTCTTGTTGCTCCCCAGAGGCTCCGAGATGCAGAGAACACGGTGGCAGCTGCTGAAAAGAAGGGCAACTGTGAGTTGGTCAAGAAGCAAGAACCTAGGCAGCTGCCTGTGCTTGGCAAGGAGCAGCTGCTGGATTCTTGCAATTGCCTTCAGTGCGCACAGAAGCCCGCTGCTCTGCTGCTTGCTTTTTCGCCTTCAGTCAATTACACACTGCTGAAGCTGAGGCAGGCTGTTCAGCTTTGCTGCTTTTCAGCATCTCATCTGCCCTTCTGCTCTGTGACAGCTCTCCAGGTTTCTTGCCTTCGCCAGGCTGCAACGTGCCCGCTACTACACAGAGCTGGGCAGGAGTGGGCAGAGAGCACGTCCATCTGCCAGCAGGTTGCAGCTTGCCCAGGAAAGTGCAGTTTCCTTGGAATGTGCAGCAAATCTTATTTCCTGGCAAGGTCGGGCTAAGTGAGCAGTGCTGGTACACTTTCTCCTTGAGAACTGCAGCGGAAAAGCTTTTGGCTAAGATGTAGGCGACTAGAGAGGCAGAATACGCCGCTCCGGATCTGGCCGAAAGCAAGTGCCGCTTGCCGGCGTCTTTCGGCAAAAGCGGCTCTTCGGAGCGCACCGCTGCCGCTCCAGTGATCTGTGCGCGAAGTAGCCGCTTCTTGGCCTCCGGCAGCCGGAGATCGCGGTAGCTTGCAAGAGGCGAAGAACGAAGCCGCGAAGAAGCCGGCTTGTGTGCGAAGCTCGCAGACAGCTGCAGGACGGTGGCTGCCGCTCTCCTGCCTCTTGAATTCACTCTTGGCATGCCAATGGAAGGTGTTCCAGGACAACTTTCCTGGGTTTTGACATAGTCGTCATGCATCCCACCTTGGAAATTCTTGTTGCTCCCCAGAGGCTCCGAGATGCAGAGAACACGGTGGCAGCTGCTGAAAAGAAGGGCAACTGTGAGTTGGTCAAGAAGCAAGAACCTAGGCAGCTGCCTGTGCTTGGCAAGGAGCAGCTGCTGGATTCTTGCAATTGCCTTCAGTGCGCACAGAAGCCCGCTGCTCTGCTGCTTGCTTTTTCGCCTTCAGTCAATTACACACTGCTGAAGCTGAGGCAGGCTGTTCAGCTTTGCTGCTTTTCAGCATCTCATCTGCCCTTCTGCTCTGTGACAGCTCTCCAGGTTTCTTGCCTTCGCCAGGCTGCAACGTGCCCGCTACTACACAGAGCTGGGCAGGAGTGGGCAGAGAGCACGTCCATCTGCCAGCAGGTTGCAGCTTGCCCAGGAAAGTGCAGTTTCCTTGGAATGTGCAGCAAATCTTATTTCCTGGCAAGGTCGGGCTAAGTGAGCAGTGCTGGTACACTTTCTCCTTGAGAACTGCAGCGGAAAAGCTTTTGGCTAAGATGTAGGCGACTAGAGAGGCAGAATACGCCGCTCCGGATCTGGCCGAAAGCAAGTGCCGCTTGCCGGCGTCTTTCGGCAAAAGCGGCTCTTCGGAGCGCACCGCTGCCGCTCCAGTGATCTGTGCGCGAAGTAGCCGCTTCTTGGCCTCCGGCAGCCGGAGATCGCGGTAGCTTGCAAGAGGCGAAGAACGAAGCCGCGAAGAAGCCGGCTTTGTGTGCGAAGCTCGCAGACAGCTGCAGGACGGTGGCTGCCGCTCTCCTGCCTCTTGAATTCACTCTTGGCATGCCAATGGAAGGTGTTCCAGGACAACTTTCCTGGGTTTTGACATAGTCGTCATGCATCCCACCTTCGAAATTCTTGTTGCTCCCCAGAGGCTCCGAGATGCAGAGAACACGGTGGCAGCTGCTGAAAAAAAGGGCAACTGTGAGTTGGTCAAGAAGCACGAACCTAGGCAGCTGCCTGTGCTTGGCAAGGAGCAGCTGCTGGATTCTTGCAATTGCCTTCAGTGCGCACAGAAGCCCGCTGCTCTGCTGCTTGCTTTTTCGCCTTCAGTCAATTACACACTGCTGAAGCTGAGGCAGGCTGTTCAGCTTTGCTGCTTTTCAGCATCTCATCTGCCCTTCTGCTCTGTGACAGCTCTCCAGGTTTCTTGCCTTCGCCAGGCTGCAACGTGCCCGCTACTACACAGAGCTGGGCAGGAGTGGGCAGAGAGCACGTCCATCTGCCAGCAGGTTGCAGCTTGCCCAGGAAAGTGCAGTTTCCTTGGAATGTGCAGCAAATCTTATTTCCTGGCAAGGTCGGGCTAAGTGAGCAGTGCTGGTACACTTTCTCCTTGAGAACTGCAGCGGAAAAGCTTTTGGCTAAGATGTAGGCGACTAGAGAGGCAGAATACGCCGCTCCGGATCTGGCCGAAAGCAAGTGCCGCTTGCCGGCGTCTTTCGGCAAAAGCGGCTCTTCGGAGCGCACCGCTGCCGCTCCAGTGATCTGTGCGCGAAGTAGCCGCTTCTTGGCCTCCGGCAGCCGGAGATCGCGGTAGCTTGCAAGAGGCGAAGAACGAAGCCGCGAAGAAGCCGGCTTTGTGTGCGAAGCTCGCAGACAGCTGCAGGACGGTGGCTGCCGCTCTCCTGCCTCTTGAATTCACTCTTGGCATGCCAATGGAAGGTGTTCCAGGACAACTTTCCTGGGTTTTGACATAGTCGTCATGCATCCCACCTTGGAAATTCTTGTTGCTCCCCAGAGGCTCCGAGATGCAGAGAACACGGTGGCAGCTGCTGAAAAGAAGGGCAACTGTGAGTTGGTCAAGAAGCAAGAACCTAGGCAGCTGCCTGTGCTTGGCAAGGAGCAGCTGCTGGATTCTTGCAATTGCCTTCAGTGCGCACAGAAGCCCGCTGCTCTGCTGCTTGCTTTTTCGCCTTCAGTCAATTACACACTGCTGAAGCTGAGGCAGGCTGTTCAGCTTTGCTGCTTTTCAGCATCTCATCTGCCCTTCTGCTCTGTGACAGCTCTCCAGGTTTCTTGCCTTCGCCAGGCTGCAACGTGCCCGCTACTACACAGAGCTGGGCAGGAGTGGGCAGAGAGCACGTCCATCTGCCAGCAGGTTGCAGCTTGCCCAGGAAAGTGCAGTTTCCTTGGAATGTGCAGCAAATCTTATTTCCTGGCAAGGTCGGGCTAAGTGAGCAGTGCTGGTACACTTTCTCCTTGAGAACTGCAGCGGAAAAGCTTTTGGCTAAGATGTAGGCGACTAGAGAGGCAGAATACGCCGCTCCGGATCTGGCCGAAAGCAAGTGCCGCTTGCCGGCGTCTTTCGGCAAAAGCGGCTCTTCGGAGCGCACCGCTGCCGCTCCAGTGATCTGTGCGCGAAGTAGCCGCTTCTTGGCCTCCGGCAGCCGGAGATCGCGGTAGCTTGCAAGAGGCGAAGAACGAAGCCGCGAAGAAGCCGGCTTTGTGTGCGAAGCTCGCAGACAGCTGCAGGACGGTGGCTGCCGCTCTCCTGCCTCTTGAATTCACTCTTGGCATGCCAATGGAAGGTGTTCCAGGACAACTTTCCTGGGTTTTGACATAGTCGTCATGCATCCCACCTTCGAAATTCTTGTTGCTCCCCAGAGGCTCCGAGATGCAGAGAACACGGTGGCAGCTGCTGAAAAAAAGGGCAACTGTGAGTTGGTCAAGAAGCAAGAACCTAGGCAGCTGCCTGTGCTTGGCAAGGAGCAGCTGCTGGATTCTTGCAATTGCCTTCAGTGCGCACAGAAGCCCGCTGCTCTGCTGCTTGCTTTTTCGCCTTCAGTCAATTACACACTGCTGAAGCTGAGGCAGGCTGTTCAGCTTTGCTGCTTTTCAGCATCTCATCTGCCCTTCTGCTCTGTGACAGCTCTCCAGGTTTCTTGCCTTCGCCAGGCTGCAACGTGCCCGCTACTACACAGAGCTGGGCAGGAGTGGGCAGAGAGCACGTCCATCTGCCAGCAGGTTGCAGCTTGCCCAGGAAAGTGCAGTTTCCTTGGAATGTGCAGCAAATCTTATTTCCTGGCAAGGTCGGGCTAAGTGAGCAGTGCTGGTACACTTTCTCCTTGAGAACTGCAGCGGAAAAGCTTTTGGCTAAGATGTAGGCGACTAGAGAGGCAGAATACGCCGCTCCGGATCTGGCCGAAAGCAAGTGCCGCTTGCCGGCGTCTTTCGGCAAAAGCGGCTCTTCGGAGCGCACCGCTGCCGCTCCAGTGATCTGTGCGCGAAGTAGCCGCTTCTTGGCCTCCGGCAGCCGGAGATCGCGGTAGCTTGCAAGAGGCGAAGAACGAAGCCGCGAAGAAGCCGGCTTTGTGTGCGAAGCTCGCAGACAGCTGCAGGACGGTGGCTGCTGCTCTCCTGCCTCTTGAATTCACTCTTGGCATGCCAATGGAAGGTGTTCCAGGACAACTTTCCTGGGTTTTGACATAGTCGTCATGCATCCCACCTTGGAAATTCTTGTTGCTCCCCAGAGGCTCCGAGATGCAGAGAACACGGTGGCAGCTGCTGAAAAGAAGGGCAACTGTGAGTTGGTCAAGAAGCAAGAACCTAGGCAGCTGCCTGTGCTTGGCAAGGAGCAGCTGCTGGATTCTTGCAATTGCCTTCAGTGCGCACAGAAGCCCGCTGCTCTGCTGCTTGCTTTTTCGCCTTCAGTCAATTACACACTGCTGAAGCTGAGGCAGGCTGTTCAGCTTTGCTGCTTTTCAGCATCTCATCTGCCCTTCTGCTCTGTGACAGCTCTCCAGGTTTCTTGCCTTCGCCAGGCTGCAACGTGCCCGCTACTACACAGAGCTGGGCAGGAGTGGGCAGAGAGCACGTCCATCTGCCAGCAGGTTGCAGCTTGCCCAGGAAAGTGCAGTTTCCTTGGAATGTGCAGCAAATCTTATTTCCTGGCAAGGTCGGGCTAAGTGAGCAGTGCTGGTACACTTTCTCCTTGAGAACTGCAGCGGAAAAGCTTTTGGCTAAGATGTAGGCGACTAGAGAGGCAGAATACGCCGCTCCGGATCTGGCCGAAAGCAAGTGCCGCTTGCCGGCGTCTTTCGGCAAAAGCGGCTCTTCGGAGCGCACCGCTGCCGCTCCAGTGATCTGTGCGCGAAGTAGCCGCTTCTTGGCCTCCGGCAGCCGGAGATCGCGGTAGCTTGCAAGAGGCGAAGAACGAAGCCGCGAAGAAGCCGGCTTGTGTGCGAAGCTCGCAGACAGCTGCAGGACGGTGGCTGCCGCTCTCCTGCCTCTTGAATTCACTCTTGGCATGCCAATGGAAGGTGTTCCAGGACAACTTTCCTGGGTTTTGACATAGTCGTCATGCATCCCACCTTGGAAATTCTTGTTGCTCCCCAGAGGCTCCGAGATGCAGAGAACACGGTGGCAGCTGCTGAAAAGAAGGGCAACTGTGAGTTGGTCAAGAAGCAAGAACCTAGGCAGCTGCCTGTGCTTGGCAAGGAGCAGCTGCTGGATTCTTGCAATTGCCTTCAGTGCGCACAGAAGCCCGCTGCTCTGCTGCTTGCTTTTTCGCCTTCAGTCAATTACACACTGCTGAAGCTGAGGCAGGCTGTTCAGCTTTGCTGCTTTTCAGCATCTCATCTGCCCTTCTGCTCTGTGACAGCTCTCCAGGTTTCTTGCCTTCGCCAGGCTGCAACGTGCCCGCTACTACACAGAGCTGGGCAGGAGTGGGCAGAGAGCACGTCCATCTGCCAGCAGGTTGCAGCTTGCCCAGGAAAGTGCAGTTTCCTTGGAATGTGCAGCAAATCTTATTTCCTGGCAAGGTCGGGCTAAGTGAGCAGTGCTGGTACACTTTCTCCTTGAGAACTGCAGCGGAAAAGCTTTTGGCTAAGATGTAGGCGACTAGAGAGGCAGAATACGCCGCTCCGGATCTGGCCGAAAGCAAGTGCCGCTTGCCGGCGTCTTTCGGCAAAAGCGGCTCTTCGGAGCGCACCGCTGCCGCTCCAGTGATCTGTGCGCGAAGTAGCCGCTTCTTGGCCTCCGGCAGCCGGAGATCGCGGTAGCTTGCAAGAGGCGAAGAACGAAGCCGCGAAGAAGCCGGCTTTGTGTGCGAAGCTCGCAGACAGCTGCAGGACGGTGGCTGCCGCTCTCCTGCCTCTTGAATTCACTCTTGGCATGCCAATGGAAGGTGTTCCAGGACAACTTTCCTGGGTTTTGACATAGTCGTCATGCATCCCACCTTGGAAATTCTTGTTGCTCCCCAGAGGCTCCGAGATGCAGAGAACACGGTGGCAGCTGCTGAAAAAAAGGGCAACTGTGAGTTGGTCAAGAAGCACGAACCTAGGCAGCTGCCTGTGCTTGGCAAGGAGCAGCTGCTGGATTCTTGCAATTGCCTTCAGTGCGCACAGAAGCCCGCTGCTCTGCTGCTTGCTTTTTCGCCTTCAGTCAATTACACACTGCTGAAGCTGAGGCAGGCTGTTCAGCTTTGCTGCTTTTCAGCATCTCATCTGCCCTTCTGCTCTGTGACAGCTCTCCAGGTTTCTTGCCTTCGCCAGGCTGCAACGTGCCCGCTACTACACAGAGCTGGGCAGGAGTGGGCAGAGAGCACGTCCATCTGCCAGCAGGTTGCAGCTTGCCCAGGAAAGTGCAGTTTCCTTGGAATGTGCAGCAAATCTTATTTCCTGGCAAGGTCGGGCTAAGTGAGCAGTGCTGGTACACTTTCTCCTTGAGAACTGCAGCGGAAAAGCTTTTGGCTAAGATGTAGGCGACTAGAGAGGCAGAATACGCCGCTCCGGATCTGGCCGAAAGCAAGTGCCGCTTGCCGGCGTCTTTCGGCAAAAGCGGCTCTTCGGAGCGCACCGCTGCCGCTCCAGTGATCTGTGCGCGAAGTAGCCGCTTCTTGGCCTCCGGCAGCCGGAGATCGCGGTAGCTTGCAAGAGGCGAAGAACGAAGCCGCGAAGAAGCCGGCTTTGTGTGCGAAGCTCGCAGACAGCTGCAGGACGGTGGCTGCCGCTCTCCTGCCTCTTGAATTCACTCTTGGCATGCCAATGGAAGGTGTTCCAGGACAACTTTCCTGGGTTTTGACATAGTCGTCATGCATCCCACCTTGGAAATTCTTGTTGCTCCCCAGAGGCTCCGAGATGCAGAGAACACGGTGGCAGCTGCTGAAAAGAAGGGCAACTGTGAGTTGGTCAAGAAGCAAGAACCTAGGCAGCTGCCTGTGCTTGGCAAGGAGCAGCTGCTGGATTCTTGCAATTGCCTTCAGTGCGCACAGAAGCCCGCTGCTCTGCTGCTTGCTTTTTCGCCTTCAGTCAATTACACACTGCTGAAGCTGAGGCAGGCTGTTCAGCTTTGCTGCTTTTCAGCATCTCATCTGCCCTTCTGCTCTGTGACAGCTCTCCAGGTTTCTTGCCTTCGCCAGGCTGCAACGTGCCCGCTACTACACAGAGCTGGGCAGGAGTGGGCAGAGAGCACGTCCATCTGCCAGCAGGTTGCAGCTTGCCCAGGAAAGTGCAGTTTCCTTGGAATGTGCAGCAAATCTTATTTCCTGGCAAGGTCGGGCTAAGTGAGCAGTGCTGGTACACTTTCTCCTTGAGAACTGCAGCGGAAAAGCTTTTGGCTAAGATGTAGGCGACTAGAGAGGCAGAATACGCCGCTCCGGATCTGGCCGAAAGCAAGTGCCGCTTGCCGGCGTCTTTCGGCAAAAGCGGCTCTTCGGAGCGCACCGCTGCCGCTCCAGTGATCTGTGCGCGAAGTAGCCGCTTCTTGGCCTCCGGCAGCCGGAGATCGCGGTAGCTTGCAAGAGGCGAAGAACGAAGCCGCGAAGAAGCCGGCTTGTGTGCGAAGCTCGCAGACAGCTGCAGGACGGTGGCTGCCGCTCTCCTGCCTCTTGAATTCACTCTTGGCATGCCAATGGAAGGTGTTCCAGGACAACTTTCCTGGGTTTTGACATAGTCGTCATGCATCCCACCTTGGAAATTCTTGTTGCTCCCCAGAGGCTCCGAGATGCAGAGAACACGGTGGCAGCTGCTGAAAAGAAGGGCAACTGTGAGTTGGTCAAGAAGCAAGAACCTAGGCAGCTGCCTGTGCTTGGCAAGGAGCAGCTGCTGGATTCTTGCAATTGCCTTCAGTGCGCACAGAAGCCCGCTGCTCTGCTGCTTGCTTTTTCGCCTTCAGTCAATTACACACTGCTGAAGCTGAGGCAGGCTGTTCAGCTTTGCTGCTTTTCAGCATCTCATCTGCCCTTCTGCTCTGTGACAGCTCTCCAGGTTTCTTGCCTTCGCCAGGCTGCAACGTGCCCGCTACTACACAGAGCTGGGCAGGAGTGGGCAGAGAGCACGTCCATCTGCCAGCAGGTTGCAGCTTGCCCAGGAAAGTGCAGTTTCCTTGGAATGTGCAGCAAATCTTATTTCCTGGCAAGGTCGGGCTAAGTGAGCAGTGCTGGTACACTTTCTCCTTGAGAACTGCAGCGGAAAAGCTTTTGGCTAAGATGTAGGCGACTAGAGAGGCAGAATACGCCGCTCCGGATCTGGCCGAAAGCAAGTGCCGCTTGCCGGCGTCTTTCGGCAAAAGCGGCTCTTCGGAGCGCACCGCTGCCGCTCCAGTGATCTGTGCGCGAAGTAGCCGCTTCTTGGCCTCCGGCAGCCGGAGATCGCGGTAGCTTGCAAGAGGCGAAGAACGAAGCCGCGAAGAAGCCGGCTTTGTGTGCGAAGCTCGCAGACAGCTGCAGGACGGTGGCTGCCGCTCTCCTGCCTCTTGAATTCACTCTTGGCATGCCAATGGAAGGTGTTCCAGGACAACTTTCCTGGGTTTTGACATAGTCGTCATGCATCCCACCTTGGAAATTCTTGTTGCTCCCCAGAGGCTCCGAGATGCAGAGAACACGGTGGCAGCTGCTGAAAAAAGGGCAACTGTGAGTTGGTCAAGAAGCAAGAACCTAGGCAGCTGCCTGTGCTTGGCAAGGAGCAGCTGCTGGATTCTTGCAATTGCCTTCAGTGCGCACAGAAGCCCGCTGCTCTGCTGCTTGCTTTTTCGCCTTCAGTCAATTACACACTGCTGAAGCTGAGGCAGGCTGTTCAGCTTTGCTGCTTTTCAGCATCTCATCTGCCCTTCTGCTCTGTGACAGCTCTCCAGGTTTCTTGCCTTCGCCAGGCTGCAACGTGCCCGCTACTACACAGAGCTGGGCAGGAGTGGGCAGAGAGCACGTCCATCTGCCAGCAGGTTGCAGCTTGCCCAGGAAAGTGCAGTTTCCTTGGAATGTGCAGCAAATCTTATTTCCTGGCAAGGTCGGGCTAAGTGAGCAGTGCTGGTACACTTTCTCCTTGAGAACTGCAGCGGAAAAGCTTTTGGCTAAGATGTAGGCGACTAGAGAGGCAGAATACGCCGCTCCGGATCTGGCCGAAAGCAAGTGCCGCTTGCCGGCGTCTTTCGGCAAAAGCGGCTCTTCGGAGCGCACCGCTGCCGCTCCAGTGATCTGTGCGCGAAGTAGCCGCTTCTTGGCCTCCGGCAGCCGGAGATCGCGGTAGCTTGCAAGAGGCGAAGAACGAAGCCGCGAAGAAGCCGGCTTTGTGTGCGAAGCTCGCAGACAGCTGCAGGACGGTGGCTGCCGCTCTCCTGCCTCTTGAATTCACTCTTGGCATGCCAATGGAAGGTGTTCCAGGACAACTTTCCTGGGTTTTGACATAGTCGTCATGCATCCCACCTTGGAAATTCTTGTTGCTCCCCAGAGGCTCCGAGATGCAGAGAACACGGTGGCAGCTGCTGAAAAAAAGGGCAACTGTGAGTTGGTCAAGAAGCAAGAACCTAGGCAGCTGCCTGTGCTTGGCAAGGAGCAGCTGCTGGATTCTTGCAATTGCCTTCAGTGCGCACAGAAGCCCGCTGCTCTGCTGCTTGCTTTTTCGCCTTCAGTCAATTACACACTGCTGAAGCTGAGGCAGGCTGTTCAGCTTTGCTGCTTTTCAGCATCTCATCTGCCCTTCTGCTCTGTGACAGCTCTCCAGGTTTCTTGCCTTCGCCAGGCTGCAACGTGCCCGCTACTACACAGAGCTGGGCAGGAGTGGGCAGAGAGCACGTCCATCTGCCAGCAGGTTGCAGCTTGCCCAGGAAAGTGCAGTTTCCTTGGAATGTGCAGCAAATCTTATTTCCTGGCAAGGTCGGGCTAAGTGAGCAGTGCTGGTACACTTTCTCCTTGAGAACTGCAGCGGAAAAGCTTTTGGCTAAGATGTAGGCGACTAGAGAGGCAGAATACGCCGCTCCGGATCTGGCCGAAAGCAAGTGCCGCTTGCCGGCGTCTTTCGGCAAAAGCGGCTCTTCGGAGCGCACCGCTGCCGCTCCAGTGATCTGTGCGCGAAGTAGCCGCTTCTTGGCCTCCGGCAGCCGGAGATCGCGGTAGCTTGCAAGAGGCGAAGAACGAAGCCGCGAAGAAGCCGGCTTTGTGTGCGAAGCTCGCAGACAGCTGCAGGACGGTGGCTGCCGCTCTCCTGCCTCTTGAATTCACTCTTGGCATGCCAATGGAAGGTGTTCCAGGACAACTTTCCTGGGTTTTGACATAGTCGTCATGCATCCCACCTTGGAAATTCTTGTTGCTCCCCAGAGGCTCCGAGATGCAGAGAACACGGTGGCAGCTGCTGAAAAAAGGGCAACTGTGAGTTGGTCAAGAAGCAAGAACCTAGGCAGCTGCCTGTGCTTGGCAAGGAGCAGCTGCTGGATTCTTGCAATTGCCTTCAGTGCGCACAGAAGCCCGCTGCTCTGCTGCTTGCTTTTTCGCCTTCAGTCAATTACACACTGCTGAAGCTGAGGCAGGCTGTTCAGCTTTGCTGCTTTTCAGCATCTCATCTGCCCTTCTGCTCTGTGACAGCTCTCCAGGTTTCTTGCCTTCGCCAGGCTGCAATGTGCCCGCTACTACACAGAGCTGGGCAGGAGTGGGCAGAGAGCACGTCCATCTGCCAGCAGGTTGCAGCTTGCCCAGGAAAGTGCAGTTTCCTTGGAATGTGCAGCAAATCTTATTTCCTGGCAAGGTCGGGCTAAGTGAGCAGTGCTGGTACACTTTCTCCTTGAGAACTGCAGCGGAAAAGCTTTTGGCTAAGATGTAGGCGACTAGAGAGGCAGAATACGCCGCTCCGGATCTGGCCGAAAGCAAGTGCCGCTTGCCGGCGTCTTTCGGCAAAAGCGGCTCTTCGGAGCGCACCGCTGCCGCTCCAGTGATCTGTGCGCGAAGTAGCCGCTTCTTGGCCTCCGGCAGCCGGAGATCGCGGTAGCTTGCAAGAGGCGAAGAACGAAGCCGCGAAGAAGCCGGCTTTGTGTGCGAAGCTCGCAGACAGCTGCAGGACGGTGGCTGCCGCTCTCCTGCCTCTTGAATTCACTCTTGGCATGCCAATGGAAGGTGTTCCAGGACAACTTTCCTGGGTTTTGACATAGTCGTCATGCATCCCACCTTGGAAATTCTTGTTGCTCCCCAGAGGCTCCGAGATGCAGAGAACACGGTGGCAGCTGCTGAAAAGAAGGGCAACTGTGAGTTGGTCAAGAAGCAAGAACCTAGGCAGCTGCCTGTGCTTGGCAAGGAGCAGCTGCTGGATTCTTGCAATTGCCTTCAGTGCGCACAGAAGCCCGCTGCTCTGCTGCTTGCTTTTTCGCCTTCAGTCAATTACACACTGCTGAAGCTGAGGCAGGCTGTTCAGCTTTGCTGCTTTTCAGCATCTCATCTGCCCTTCTGCTCTGTGACAGCTCTCCAGGTTTCTTGCCTTCGCCAGGCTGCAACGTGCCCGCTACTACACAGAGCTGGGCAGGAGTGGGCAGAGAGCACGTCCATCTGCCAGCAGGTTGCAGCTTGCCCAGGAAAGTGCAGTTTCCTTGGAATGTGCAGCAAATCTTATTTCCTGGCAAGGTCGGGCTAAGTGAGCAGTGCTGGTACACTTTCTCCTTGAGAACTGCAGCGGAAAAGCTTTTGGCTAAGATGTAGGCGACTAGAGAGGCAGAATACGCCGCTCCGGATCTGGCCGAAAGCAAGTGCCGCTTGCCGGCGTCTTTCGGCAAAAGCGGCTCTTCGGAGCGCACCGCTGCCGCTCCAGTGATCTGTGCGCGAAGTAGCCGCTTCTTGGCCTCCGGCAGCCGGAGATCGCGGTAGCTTGCAAGAGGCGAAGAACGAAGCCGCGAAGAAGCCGGCTTGTGTGCGAAGCTCGCAGACAGCTGCAGGACGGTGGCTGCCGCTCTCCTGCCTCTTGAATTCACTCTTGGCATGCCAATGGAAGGTGTTCCAGGACAACTTTCCTGGGTTTTGACATAGTCGTCATGCATCCCACCTTGGAAATTCTTGTTGCTCCCCAGAGGCTCCGAGATGCAGAGAACACGGTGGCAGCTGCTGAAAAGAAGGGCAACTGTGAGTTGGTCAAGAAGCAAGAACCTAGGCAGCTGCCTGTGCTTGGCAAGGAGCAGCTGCTGGATTCTTGCAATTGCCTTCAGTGCGCACAGAAGCCCGCTGCTCTGCTGCTTGCTTTTTCGCCTTCAGTCAATTACACACTGCTGAAGCTGAGGCAGGCTGTTCAGCTTTGCTGCTTTTCAGCATCTCATCTGCCCTTCTGCTCTGTGACAGCTCTCCAGGTTTCTTGCCTTCGCCAGGCTGCAACGTGCCCGCTACTACACAGAGCTGGGCAGGAGTGGGCAGAGAGCACGTCCATCTGCCAGCAGGTTGCAGCTTGCCCAGGAAAGTGCAGTTTCCTTGGAATGTGCAGCAAATCTTATTTCCTGGCAAGGTCGGGCTAAGTGAGCAGTGCTGGTACACTTTCTCCTTGAGAACTGCAGCGGAAAAGCTTTTGGCTAAGATGTAGGCGACTAGAGAGGCAGAATACGCCGCTCCGGATCTGGCCGAAAGCAAGTGCCGCTTGCCGGCGTCTTTCGGCAAAAGCGGCTCTTCGGAGCGCACCGCTGCCGCTCCAGTGATCTGTGCGCGAAGTAGCCGCTTCTTGGCCTCCGGCAGCCGGAGATCGCGGTAGCTTGCAAGAGGCGAAGAACGAAGCCGCGAAGAAGCCGGCTTTGTGTGCGAAGCTCGCAGACAGCTGCAGGACGGTGGCTGCCGCTCTCCTGCCTCTTGAATTCACTCTTGGCATGCCAATGGAAGGTGTTCCAGGACAACTTTCCTGGGTTTTGACATAGTCGTCATGCATCCCACCTTGGAAATTCTTGTTGCTCCCCAGAGGCTCCGAGATGCAGAGAACACGGTGGCAGCTGCTGAAAAGAAGGGCAACTGTGAGTTGGTCAAGAAGCAAGAACCTAGGCAGCTGCCTGTGCTTGGCAAGGAGCAGCTGCTGGATTCTTGCAATTGCCTTCAGTGCGCACAGAAGCCCGCTGCTCTGCTGCTTGCTTTTTCGCCTTCAGTCAATTACACACTGCTGAAGCTGAGGCAGGCTGTTCAGCTTTGCTGCTTTTCAGCATCTCATCTGCCCTTCTGCTCTGTGACAGCTCTCCAGGTTTCTTGCCTTCGCCAGGCTGCAACGTGCCCGCTACTACACAGAGCTGGGCAGGAGTGGGCAGAGAGCACGTCCATCTGCCAGCAGGTTGCAGCTTGCCCAGGAAAGTGCAGTTTCCTTGGAATGTGCAGCAAATCTTATTTCCTGGCAAGGTCGGGCTAAGTGAGCAGTGCTGGTACACTTTCTCCTTGAGAACTGCAGCGGAAAAGCTTTTGGCTAAGATGTAGGCGACTAGAGAGGCAGAATACGCCGCTCCGGATCTGGCCGAAAGCAAGTGCCGCTTGCCGGCGTCTTTCGGCAAAAGCGGCTCTTCGGAGCGCACCGCTGCCGCTCCAGTGATCTGTGCGCGAAGTAGCCGCTTCTTGGCCTCCGGCAGCCGGAGATCGCGGTAGCTTGCAAGAGGCGAAGAACGAAGCCGCGAAGAAGCCGGCTTTGTGTGCGAAGCTCGCAGACAGCTGCAGGACGGTGGCTGCCGCTCTCCTGCCTCTTGAATTCACTCTTGGCATGCCAATGGAAGGTGTTCCAGGACAACTTTCCTGGGTTTTGACATAGTCGTCATGCATCCCACCTTGGAAATTCTTGTTGCTCCCCAGAGGCTCCGAGATGCAGAGAACACGGTGGCAGCTGCTGAAAAGAAGGGCAACTGTGAGTTGGTCAAGAAGCAAGAACCTAGGCAGCTGCCTGTGCTTGGCAAGGAGCAGCTGCTGGATTCTTGCAATTGCCTTCAGTGCGCACAGAAGCCCGCTGCTCTGCTGCTTGCTTTTTCGCCTTCAGTCAATTACACACTGCTGAAGCTGAGGCAGGCTGTTCAGCTTTGCTGCTTTTCAGCATCTCATCTGCCCTTCTGCTCTGTGACAGCTCTCCAGGTTTCTTGCCTTCGCCAGGCTGCAACGTGCCCGCTACTACACAGAGCTGGGCAGGAGTGGGCAGAGAGCACGTCCATCTGCCAGCAGGTTGCAGCTTGCCCAGGAAAGTGCAGTTTCCTTGGAATGTGCAGCAAATCTTATTTCCTGGCAAGGTCGGGCTAAGTGAGCAGTGCTGGTACACTTTCTCCTTGAGAACTGCAGCGGAAAAGCTTTTGGCTAAGATGTAGGCGACTAGAGAGGCAGAATACGCCGCTCCGGATCTGGCCGAAAGCAAGTGCCGCTTGCCGGCGTCTTTCGGCAAAAGCGGCTCTTCGGAGCGCACCGCTGCCGCTCCAGTGATCTGTGCGCGAAGTAGCCGCTTCTTGGCCTCCGGCAGCCGGAGATCGCGGTAGCTTGCAAGAGGCGAAGAACGAAGCCGCGAAGAAGCCGGCTTTGTGTGCGAAGCTCGCAGACAGCTGCAGGACGGTGGCTGCCGCTCTCCTGCCTCTTGAATTCACTCTTGGCATGCCAATGGAAGGTGTTCCAGGACAACTTTCCTGGGTTTTGACATAGTCGTCATGCATCCCACCTTGGAAATTCTTGTTGCTCCCCAGAGGCTCCGAGATGCAGAGAACACGGTGGCAGCTGCTGAAAAGAAGGGCAACTGTGAGTTGGTCAAGAAGCAAGAACCTAGGCAGCTGCCTGTGCTTGGCAAGGAGCAGCTGCTGGATTCTTGCAATTGCCTTCAGTGCGCACAGAAGCCCGCTGCTCTGCTGCTTGCTTTTTCGCCTTCAGTCAATTACACACTGCTGAAGCTGAGGCAGGCTGTTCAGCTTTGCTGCTTTTCAGCATCTCATCTGCCCTTCTGCTCTGTGACAGCTCTCCAGGTTTCTTGCCTTCGCCAGGCTGCAACGTGCCCGCTACTACACAGAGCTGGGCAGGAGTGGGCAGAGAGCACGTCCATCTGCCAGCAGGTTGCAGCTTGCCCAGGAAAGTGCAGTTTCCTTGGAATGTGCAGCAAATCTTATTTCCTGGCAAGGTCGGGCTAAGTGAGCAGTGCTGGTACACTTTCTCCTTGAGAACTGCAGCGGAAAAGCTTTTGGCTAAGATGTAGGCGACTAGAGAGGCAGAATACGCCGCTCCGGATCTGGCCGAAAGCAAGTGCCGCTTGCCGGCGTCTTTCGGCAAAAGCGGCTCTTCGGAGCGCACCGCTGCCGCTCCAGTGATCTGTGCGCGAAGTAGCCGCTTCTTGGCCTCCGGCAGCCGGAGATCGCGGTAGCTTGCAAGAGGCGAAGAACGAAGCCGCGAAGAAGCCGGCTTTGTGTGCGAAGCTCGCAGACAGCTGCAGGACGGTGGCTGCCGCTCTCCTGCCTCTTGAATTCACTCTTGGCATGCCAATGGAAGGTGTTCCAGGACAACTTTCCTGGGTTTTGACATAGTCGTCATGCATCCCACCTTGGAAATTCTTGTTGCTCCCCAGAGGCTCCGAGATGCAGAGAACACGGTGGCAGCTGCTGAAAAGAAGGGCAACTGTGAGTTGGTCAAGAAGCAAGAACCTAGGCAGCTGCCTGTGCTTGGCAAGGAGCAGCTGCTGGATTCTTGCAATTGCCTTCAGTGCGCACAGAAGCCCGCTGCTCTGCTGCTTGCTTTTTCGCCTTCAGTCAATTACACACTGCTGAAGCTGAGGCAGGCTGTTCAGCTTTGCTGCTTTTCAGCATCTCATCTGCCCTTCTGCTCTGTGACAGCTCTCCAGGTTTCTTGCCTTCGCCAGGCTGCAACGTGCCCGCTACTACACAGAGCTGGGCAGGAGTGGGCAGAGAGCACGTCCATCTGCCAGCAGGTTGCAGCTTGCCCAGGAAAGTGCAGTTTCCTTGGAATGTGCAGCAAATCTTATTTCCTGGCAAGGTCGGGCTAAGTGAGCAGTGCTGGTACACTTTCTCCTTGAGAACTGCAGCGGAAAAGCTTTTGGCTAAGATGTAGGCGACTAGAGAGGCAGAATACGCCGCTCCGGATCTGGCCGAAAGCAAGTGCCGCTTGCCGGCGTCTTTCGGCAAAAGCGGCTCTTCGGAGCGCACCGCTGCCGCTCCAGTGATCTGTGCGCGAAGTAGCCGCTTCTTGGCCTCCGGCAGCCGGAGATCGCGGTAGCTTGCAAGAGGCGAAGAACGAAGCCGCGAAGAAGCCGGCTTGTGTGCGAAGCTCGCAGACAGCTGCAGGACGGTGGCTGCCGCTCTCCTGCCTCTTGAATTCACTCTTGGCATGCCAATGGAAGGTGTTCCAGGACAACTTTCCTGGGTTTTGACATAGTCGTCATGCATCCCACCTTGGAAATTCTTGTTGCTCCCCAGAGGCTCCGAGATGCAGAGAACACGGTGGCAGCTGCTGAAAAGAAGGGCAACTGTGAGTTGGTCAAGAAGCAAGAACCTAGGCAGCTGCCTGTGCTTGGCAAGGAGCAGCTGCTGGATTCTTGCAATTGCCTTCAGTGCGCACAGAAGCCCGCTGCTCTGCTGCTTGCTTTTTCGCCTTCAGTCAATTACACACTGCTGAAGCTGAGGCAGGCTGTTCAGCTTTGCTGCTTTTCAGCATCTCATCTGCCCTTCTGCTCTGTGACAGCTCTCCAGGTTTCTTGCCTTCGCCAGGCTGCAACGTGCCCGCTACTACACAGAGCTGGGCAGGAGTGGGCAGAGAGCACGTCCATCTGCCAGCAGGTTGCAGCTTGCCCAGGAAAGTGCAGTTTCCTTGGAATGTGCAGCAAATCTTATTTCCTGGCAAGGTCGGGCTAAGTGAGCAGTGCTGGTACACTTTCTCCTTGAGAACTGCAGCGGAAAAGCTTTTGGCTAAGATGTAGGCGACTAGAGAGGCAGAATACGCCGCTCCGGATCTGGCCGAAAGCAAGTGCCGCTTGCCGGCGTCTTTCGGCAAAAGCGGCTCTTCGGAGCGCACCGCTGCCGCTCCAGTGATCTGTGCGCGAAGTAGCCGCTTCTTGGCCTCCGGCAGCCGGAGATCGCGGTAGCTTGCAAGAGGCGAAGAACGAAGCCGCGAAGAAGCCGGCTTGTGTGCGAAGCTCGCAGACAGCTGCAGGACGGTGGCTGCCGCTCTCCTGCCTCTTGAATTCACTCTTGGCATGCCAATGGAAGGTGTTCCAGGACAACTTTCCTGGGTTTTGACATAGTCGTCATGCATCCCACCTTGGAAATTCTTGTTGCTCCCCAGAGGCTCCGAGATGCAGAGAACACGGTGGCAGCTGCTGAAAAGAAGGGCAACTGTGAGTTGGTCAAGAAGCAAGAACCTAGGCAGCTGCCTGTGCTTGGCAAGGAGCAGCTGCTGGATTCTTGCAATTGCCTTCAGTGCGCACAGAAGCCCGCTGCTCTGCTGCTTGCTTTTTCGCCTTCAGTCAATTACACACTGCTGAAGCTGAGGCAGGCTGTTCAGCTTTGCTGCTTTTCAGCATCTCATCTGCCCTTCTGCTCTGTGACAGCTCTCCAGGTTTCTTGCCTTCGCCAGGCTGCAACGTGCCCGCTACTACACAGAGCTGGGCAGGAGTGGGCAGAGAGCACGTCCATCTGCCAGCAGGTTGCAGCTTGCCCAGGAAAGTGCAGTTTCCTTGGAATGTGCAGCAAATCTTATTTCCTGGCAAGGTCGGGCTAAGTGAGCAGTGCTGGTACACTTTCTCCTTGAGAACTGCAGCGGAAAAGCTTTTGGCTAAGATGTAGGCGACTAGAGAGGCAGAATACGCCGCTCCGGATCTGGCCGAAAGCAAGTGCCGCTTGCCGGCGTCTTTCGGCAAAAGCGGCTCTTCGGAGCGCACCGCTGCCGCTCCAGTGATCTGTGCGCGAAGTAGCCGCTTCTTGGCCTCCGGCAGCCGGAGATCGCGGTAGCTTGCAAGAGGCGAAGAACGAAGCCGCGAAGAAGCCGGCTTTGTGTGCGAAGCTCGCAGACAGCTGCAGGACGGTGGCTGCCGCTCTCCTGCCTCTTGAATTCACTCTTGGCATGCCAATGGAAGGTGTTCCAGGACAACTTTCCTGGGTTTTGACATAGTCGTCATGCATCCCACCTTGGAAATTCTTGTTGCTCCCCAGAGGCTCCGAGATGCAGAGAACACGGTGGCAGCTGCTGAAAAAAAGGGCAACTGTGAGTTGGTCAAGAAGCACGAACCTAGGCAGCTGCCTGTGCTTGGCAAGGAGCAGCTGCTGGATTCTTGCAATTGCCTTCAGTGCGCACAGAAGCCCGCTGCTCTGCTGCTTGCTTTTTCGCCTTCAGTCAATTACACACTGCTGAAGCTGAGGCAGGCTGTTCAGCTTTGCTGCTTTTCAGCATCTCATCTGCCCTTCTGCTCTGTGACAGCTCTCCAGGTTTCTTGCCTTCGCCAGGCTGCAATGTGCCCGCTACTACACAGAGCTGGGCAGGAGTGGGCAGAGAGCACGTCCATCTGCCAGCAGGTTGCAGCTTGCCCAGGAAAGTGCAGTTTCCTTGGAATGTGCAGCAAATCTTATTTCCTGGCAAGGTCGGGCTAAGTGAGCAGTGCTGGTACACTTTCTCCTTGAGAACTGCAGCGGAAAAGCTTTTGGCTAAGATGTAGGCGACTAGAGAGGCAGAATACGCCGCTCCGGATCTGGCCGAAAGCAAGTGCCGCTTGCCGGCGTCTTTCGGCAAAAGCGGCTCTTCGGAGCGCACCGCTGCCGCTCCAGTGATCTGTGCGCGAAGTAGCCGCTTCTTGGCCTCCGGCAGCCGGAGATCGCGGTAGCTTGCAAGAGGCGAAGAACGAAGCCGCGAAGAAGCCGGCTTGTGTGCGAAGCTCGCAGACAGCTGCAGGACGGTGGCTGCCGCTCTCCTGCCTCTTGAATTCACTCTTGGCATGCCAATGGAAGGTGTTCCAGGACAACTTTCCTGGGTTTTGACATAGTCGTCATGCATCCCACCTTGGAAATTCTTGTTGCTCCCCAGAGGCTCCGAGATGCAGAGAACACGGTGGCAGCTGCTGAAAAAAAGGGCAACTGTGAGTTGGTCAAGAAGCACGAACCTAGGCAGCTGCTTGTGCTTGGCAAGGAGCAGCTGCTGGATTCTTGCAATTGCCTTCAGTGCGCACAGAAGCCCGCTGCTCTGCTGCTTGCTTTTTCGCCTTCAGTCAATTACACACTGCTGAAGCTGAGGCAGGCTGTTCAGCTTTGCTGCTTTTCAGCATCTCATCTGCCCTTCTGCTCTGTGACAGCTCTCCAGGTTTCTTGCCTTCGCCAGGCTGCAACGTGCCCGCTACTACCCAGAGCTGGGCAGGAGTGGGCAGAGAGCACGTCCATCTGCCAGCAGGTTGCAGCTTGCCCAGGAAAGTGCAGTTTCCTTGGAATGTGCAGCAAATCTTATTTCCTGGCAAGGTCGGGCTAAGTGAGCAGTGCTGGTACACTTTCTCCTTGAGAACTGCAGCGGAAAAGCTTTTGGCTAAGATGTAGGCGACTAGAGAGGCAGAATACGCCGCTCCGGATCTGGCCGAAAGCAAGTGCCGCTTGCCGGCGTCTTTCGGCAAAAGCGGCTCTTCGGAGCGCACCGCTGCCGCTCCAGTGATCTGTGCGCGAAGTAGCCGCTTCTTGGCCTCCGGCAGCCGGAGATCGCGGTAGCTTGCAAGAGGCGAAGAACGAAGCCGCGAAGAAGCCGGCTTTGTGTGCGAAGCTCGCAGACAGCTGCAGGACGGTGGCTGCTGCTCTCCTGCCTCTTGAATTCACTCTTGGCATGCCAATGGAAGGTGTTCCAGGACAACTTTCCTGGGTTTTGACATAGTCGTCATGCATCCCACCTTGGAAATTCTTGTTGCTCCCCAGAGGCTCCGA
Source organism: Vidua chalybeata (assembly GCF_026979565.1). Taxonomy (NCBI): domain Eukaryota; kingdom Metazoa; phylum Chordata; class Aves; order Passeriformes; family Viduidae; genus Vidua; species Vidua chalybeata. The sequence goes on along the minus strand of NC_071550.1, from coordinate 7,221,989 downwards.
GATGCAGAGAACACGGTGGCAGCTGCTGAAAAAAGGGCAACTGTGAGTTGGTCAAGAAGCAAGAACCTAGGCAGCTGCCTGTGCTTGGCAAGGAGCAGCTGCTGGATTCTTGCAATTGCCTTCAGTGCGCACAGAAGCCCGCTGCTCTGCTGCTTGCTTTTTCGCCTTCAGTCAATTACACACTGCTGAAGCTGAGGCAGGCTGTTCAGCTTTGCTGCTTTTCAGCATCTCATCTGCCCTTCTGCTCTGTGACAGCTCTCCAGGTTTCTTGCCTTCGCCAGGCTGCAACGTGCCCGCTACTACACAGAGCTGGGCAGGAGTGGGCAGAGAGCACGTCCATCTGCCAGCAGGTTGCAGCTTGCCCAGGAAAGTGCAGTTTCCTTGGAATGTGCAGCAAATCTTATTTCCTGGCAAGGTCGGGCTAAGTGAGCAGTGCTGGTACACTTTCTCCTTGAGAACTGCAGCGGAAAAGCTTTTGGCTAAGATGTAGGCGACTAGAGAGGCAGAATACGCCGCTCCGGATCTGGCCGAAAGCAAGTGCCGCTTGCCGGCGTCTTTCGGCAAAAGCGGCTCTTCGGAGCGCACCGCTGCCGCTCCAGTGATCTGTGCGCGAAGTAGCCGCTTCTTGGCCTCCGGCAGCCGGAGATCGCGGTAGCTTGCAAGAGGCGAAGAACGAAGCCGCGAAGAAGCCGGCTTTGTGTGCGAAGCTCGCAGACAGCTGCAGGACGGTGGCTGCCGCTCTCCTGCCTCTTGAATTCACTCTTGGCATGCCAATGGAAGGTGTTCCAGGACAACTTTCCTGGGTTTTGACATAGTCGTCATGCATCCCACCTTGGAAATTCTTGTTGCTCCCCAGAGGCTCCGAGATGCAGAGAACACGGTGGCAGCTGCTGAAAAGAAGGGCAACTGTGAGTTGGTCAAGAAGCAAGAACCTAGGCAGCTGCCTGTGCTTGGCAAGGAGCAGCTGCTGGATTCTTGCAATTGCCTTCAGTGCGCACAGAAGCCCGCTGCTCTGCTGCTTGCTTTTTCGCCTTCAGTCAATTACACACTGCTGAAGCTGAGGCAGGCTGTTCAGCTTTGCTGCTTTTCAGCATCTCATCTGCCCTTCTGCTCTGTGACAGCTCTCCAGGTTTCTTGCCTTCGCCAGGCTGCAACGTGCCCGCTACTACACAGAGCTGGGCAGGAGTGGGCAGAGAGCACGTCCATCTGCCAGCAGGTTGCAGCTTGCCCAGGAAAGTGCAGTTTCCTTGGAATGTGCAGCAAATCTTATTTCCTGGCAAGGTCGGGCTAAGTGAGCAGTGCTGGTACACTTTCTCCTTGAGAACTGCAGCGGAAAAGCTTTTGGCTAAGATGTAGGCGACTAGAGAGGCAGAATACGCCGCTCCGGATCTGGCCGAAAGCAAGTGCCGCTTGCCGGCGTCTTTCGGCAAAAGCGGCTCTTCGGAGCGCACCGCTGCCGCTCCAGTGATCTGTGCGCGAAGTAGCCGCTTCTTGGCCTCCGGCAGCCGGAGATCGCGGTAGCTTGCAAGAGGCGAAGAACGAAGCCGCGAAGAAGCCGGCTTTGTGTGCGAAGCTCGCAGACAGCTGCAGGACGGTGGCTGCCGCTCTCCTGCCTCTTGAATTCACTCTTGGCATGCCAATGGAAGGTGTTCCAGGACAACTTTCCTGGGTTTTGACATAGTCGTCATGCATCCCACCTTCGAAATTCTTGTTGCTCCCCAGAGGCTCCGAGATGCAGAGAACACGGTGGCAGCTGCTGAAAAAAAGGGCAACTGTGAGTTGGTCAAGAAGCAAGAACCTAGGCAGCTGCCTGTGCTTGGCAAGGAGCAGCTGCTGGATTCTTGCAATTGCCTTCAGTGCGCACAGAAGCCCGCTGCTCTGCTGCTTGCTTTTTCGCCTTCAGTCAATTACACACTGCTGAAGCTGAGGCAGGCTGTTCAGCTTTGCTGCTTTTCAGCATCTCATCTGCCCTTCTGCTCTGTGACAGCTCTCCAGGTTTCTTGCCTTCGCCAGGCTGCAACGTGCCCGCTACTACACAGAGCTGGGCAGGAGTGGGCAGAGAGCACGTCCATCTGCCAGCAGGTTGCAGCTTGCCCAGGAAAGTGCAGTTTCCTTGGAATGTGCAGCAAATCTTATTTCCTGGCAAGGTCGGGCTAAGTGAGCAGTGCTGGTACACTTTCTCCTTGAGAACTGCAGCGGAAAAGCTTTTGGCTAAGATGTAGGCGACTAGAGAGGCAGAATACGCCGCTCCGGATCTGGCCGAAAGCAAGTGCCGCTTGCCGGCGTCTTTCGGCAAAAGCGGCTCTTCGGAGCGCACCGCTGCCGCTCCAGTGATCTGTGCGCGAAGTAGCCGCTTCTTGGCCTCCGGCAGCCGGAGATCGCGGTAGCTTGCAAGAGGCGAAGAACGAAGCCGCGAAGAAGCCGGCTTGTGTGCGAAGCTCGCAGACAGCTGCAGGACGGTGGCTGCTGCTCTCCTGCCTCTTGAATTCACTCTTGGCATGCCAATGGGAGGTGTTCCAGGACAACTTTCCTGGGTTTTGACATAGTCGTCATGGATCCCACCTTGGAAATTCTTGTTGCTCCCCAGAGGCTCCGAGATGCAGAGAACACGGTGGCAGCTGCTGAAAAGAAGGGCAACTGTGAGTTGGTCAAGAAGCAAGAACCTAGGCAGCTGCCTGTGCTTGGCAAGGAGCAGCTGCTGGATTCTTGCAATTGCCTTCAGTGCGCACAGAAGCCCGCTGCTCTGCTGCTTGCTTTTTCGCCTTCAGTCAATTACACACTGCTGAAGCTGAGGCAGGCTGTTCAGCTTTGCTGCTTTTCAGCATCTCATCTGCCCTTCTGCTCTGTGACAGCTCTCCAGGTTTCTTGCCTTCGCCAGGCTGCAACGTGCCCGCTACTACACAGAGCTGGGCAGGAGTGGGCAGAGAGCACGTCCATCTGCCAGCAGGTTGCAGCTTGCCCAGGAAAGTGCAGTTTCCTTGGAATGTGCAGCAAATCTTATTTCCTGGCAAGGTCGGGCTAAGTGAGCAGTGCTGGTACACTTTCTCCTTGAGAACTGCAGCGGAAAAGCTTTTGGCTAAGATGTAGGCGACTAGAGAGGCAGAATACGCCGCTCCGGATCTGGCCGAAAGCAAGTGCCGCTTGCCGGCGTCTTTCGGCAAAAGCGGCTCTTCGGAGCGCACCGCTGCCGCTCCAGTGATCTGTGCGCGAAGTAGCCGCTTCTTGGCCTCCGGCAGCCGGAGATCGCGGTAGCTTGCAAGAGGCGAAGAACGAAGCCGCGAAGAAGCCGGCTTTGTGTGCGAAGCTCGCAGACAGCTGCAGGACGGTGGCTGCTGCTCTCCTGCCTCTTGAATTCACTCTTGGCATGCCAATGGGAGGTGTTCCAGGACAACTTTCCTGGGTTTTGACATAGTCGTCATGCATCCCACCTTGGAAATTCTTGTTGCTCCCCAGAATCTCCGAGATGCAGAGAACACGGTGGCAGCTGCTGAAAAGAAGGGCAACTGTGAGTTGGTCAAGAAGCAAGAACCTAGGCAGCTGCCTGTGCTTGGCAAGGAGCAGCTGCTGGATTCTTGCAATTGCCTTCAGTGCGCACAGAAGCCCGCTGCTCTGCTGCTTGCTTTTTCGCCTTCAGTCAATTACACACTGCTGAAGCTGAGGCAGGCTGTTCAGCTTTGCTGCTTTTCAGCATCTCATCTGCCCTTCTGCTCTGTGACAGCTCTCCAGGTTTCTTGCCTTCGCCAGGCTGCAACGTGCCCGCTACTACACAGAGCTGGGCAGGAGTGGGCAGAGAGCACGTCCATCTGCCAGCAGGTTGCAGCTTGCCCAGGAAAGTGCAGTTTCCTTGGAATGTGCAGCAAATCTTATTTCCTGGCAAGGTCGGGCTAAGTGAGCAGTGCTGGTACACTTTCTCCTTGAGAACTGCAGCGGAAAAGCTTTTGGCTAAGATGTAGGCGACTAGAGAGGCAGAATACGCCGCTCCGGATCTGGCCGAAAGCAAGTGCCGCTTGCCGGCGTCTTTCGGCAAAAGCGGCTCTTCGGAGCGCACCGCTGCCGCTCCAGTGATCTGTGCGCGAAGTAGCCGCTTCTTGGCCTCCGGCAGCCGGAGATCGCGGTAGCTTGCAAGAGGCGAAGAACGAAGCCGCGAAGAAGCCGGCTTTGTGTGCGAAGCTCGCAGACAGCTGCAGGACGGTGGCTGCCGCTCTCCTGCCTCTTGAATTCACTCTTGGCATGCCAATGGAAGGTGTTCCAGGACAACTTTCCTGGGTTTTGACATAGTCGTCATGCATCCCACCTTGGAAATTCTTGTTGCTCCCCAGAGGCTCCGAGATGCAGAGAACACGGTGGCAGCTGCTGAAAAAAAGGGCAACTGTGAGTTGGTCAAGAAGCAAGAACCTAGGCAGCTGCCTGTGCTTGGCAAGGAGCAGCTGCTGGATTCTTGCAATTGCCTTCAGTGCGCACAGAAGCCCGCTGCTCTGCTGCTTGCTTTTTCGCCTTCAGTCAATTACACACTGCTGAAGCTGAGGCAGGCTGTTCAGCTTTGCTGCTTTTCAGCATCTCATCTGCCCTTCTGCTCTGTGACAGCTCTCCAGGTTTCTTGCCTTCGCCAGGCTGCAACGTGCCCGCTACTACACAGAGCTGGGCAGGAGTGGGCAGAGAGCACGTCCATCTGCCAGCAGGTTGCAGCTTGCCCAGGAAAGTGCAGTTTCCTTGGAATGTGCAGCAAATCTTATTTCCTGGCAAGGTCGGGCTAAGTGAGCAGTGCTGGTACACTTTCTCCTTGAGAACTGCAGCGGAAAAGCTTTTGGCTAAGATGTAGGCGACTAGAGAGGCAGAATACGCCGCTCCGGATCTGGCCGAAAGCAAGTGCCGCTTGCCGGCGTCTTTCGGCAAAGCGGCTCTTCGGAGCGCACCGCTGCCGCTCCAGTGATCTGTGCGCGAAGTAGCCGCTTCTTGGCCTCCGGCAGCCGGAGATCGCGGTAGCTTGCAAGAGGCGAAGAACGAAGCCGCGAAGAAGCCGGCTTTGTGTGCGAAGCTCGCAGACAGCTGCAGGACGGTGGCTGCCGCTCTCCTGCCTCTTGAATTCACTCTTGGCATGCCAATGGAAGGTGTTCCAGGACAACTTTCCTGGGTTTTGACATAGTCGTCATGCATCCCACCTTGGAAATTCTTGTTGCTCCCCAGAGGCTCCGAGATGCAGAGAACACGGTGGCAGCTGCTGAAAAAAAGGGCAACTGTGAGTTGGTCAAGAAGCAAGAACCTAGGCAGCTGCCTGTGCTTGGCAAGGAGCAGCTGCTGGATTCTTGCAATTGCCTTCAGTGCGCACAGAAGCCCGCTGCTCTGCTGCTTGGTTTTTCGCCTTCAGTCAATTACACACTGCTGAAGCTGAGGCAGGCTGTTCAGCTTTGCTGCTTTTCAGCATCTCATCTGCCCTTCTGCTCTGTGACAGCTCTCCAGGTTTCTTGCCTTCGCCAGGCTGCAACGTGCCCGCTACTACACAGAGCTGGGCAGGAGTGGGCAGAGAGCACGTCCATCTGCCAGCAGGTTGCAGCTTGCCCAGGAAAGTGCAGTTTCCTTGGAATGTGCAGCAAATCTTATTTCCTGGCAAGGTCGGGCTAAGTGAGCAGTGCTGGTACACTTTCTCCTTGAGAACTGCAGCGGAAAAGCTTTTGGCTAAGATGTAGGCGACTAGAGAGGCAGAATACGCCGCTCCGGATCTGGCCGAAAGCAAGTGCCGCTTGCCGGCGTCTTTCGGCAAAAGCGGCTCTTCGGAGCGCACCGCTGCCGCTCCAGTGATCTGTGCGCGAAGTAGCCGCTTCTTGGCCTCCGGCAGCCGGAGATCGCGGTAGCTTGCAAGAGGCGAAGAACGAAGCCGCGAAGAAGCCGGCTTGTGTGCGAAGCTCGCAGACAGCTGCAGGACGGTGGCTGCTGCTCTCCTGCCTCTTGAATTCACTCTTGGCATGCCAATGGAAGGTGTTCCAGGACAACTTTCCTGGGTTTTGACATAGTCGTCATGCATCCCACCTTGGAAATTCTTGTTGCTCCCCAGAGGCTCCGAGATGCAGAGAACACGGTGGCAGCTGCTGAAAAGAAGGGCAACTGTGAGTTGGTCAAGAAGCAAGAACCTAGGCAGCTGCCTGTGCTTGGCAAGGAGCAGCTGCTGGATTCTTGCAATTGCCTTCAGTGCGCACAGAAGCCCGCTGCTCTGCTGCTTGCTTTTTCGCCTTCAGTCAATTACACACTGCTGAAGCTGAGGCAGGCTGTTCAGCTTTGCTGCTTTTCAGCATCTCATCTGCCCTTCTGCTCTGTGACAGCTCTCCAGGTTTCTTGCCTTCGCCAGGCTGCAACGTGCCCGCTACTACCAGAGCTGGGCAGGAGTGGGCAGAGAGCACGTCCATCTGCCAGCAGGTTGCAGCTTGCCCAGGAAAGTGCAGTTTCCTTGGAATGTGCAGCAAATCTTATTTCCTGGCAAGGTCGGGCTAAGTGAGCAGTGCTGGTACACTTTCTCCTTGAGAACTGAAGCGGAAAAGCTTTTGGCTAAGATGTAGGCGACTAGAGAGGCAGAATACGCCGCTCCGGAGCTGGCCGAAAGCAAGTGCCGCTTGCCGGCGTCTTTCGGCAAAAGCGGCTCTTCGGAGCGCACCGCTGCCGCTCCAGTGATCTGTGCGCGAAGTAGCCGCTTCTTGGCCTCCGGCAGCCGGAGATCGCGGTAGCTTGCAAGAGGCGAAGAACGAAGCCGCGAAGAAGCCGGCTTTGTGTGCGAAGCTCGCAGACAGCTGCAGGACGGTGGCTGCCGCTCTCCTGCCTCTTGAATTCACTCTTGGCATGCCAATGAAGGTGTTCCAGGACAACTTTCCTGGGTTTTGACATAGTCGTCATGCATCCCACCTGGAAATTCTTGTTGCTCCCCAGAGGCTCCGAGATGCACAGAACACGGTGGCAGCTGCTGAAAAGAAGGGCAACTGTGAGTTGGTCAAGAAGCAAGAACCTAGGCAGCTGCCTGTGCTTGGCAAGGAGCAGCTGCTGGATTCTTGCAATTGCCTTCAGTGCGCACAGAAGCCCGCTGCTCTGCTGCTTGCTTTTTCGCCTTCAGTCAATTACACACTGCTGAAGCTGAGGCAGGCTGTTCAGCTTTGCTGCTTTTCAGCATCTCATCTGCCCTTCTGCTCTGTGACAGCTCTCCAGGTTTCTTGCCTTCGCCAGGCTGCAACGTGCCCGCTACTACACAGAGCTGGGCAGGAGTGGGCAGAGAGCACGTCCATCTGCCAGCAGGTTGCAGCTTGCCCAGGAAAGTGCAGTTTCCTTGGAATGTGCAGCAAATCTTATTTCCTGGCAAGGTCGGGCTAAGTGAGCAGTGCTGGTACACTTTCTCCTTGAGAACTGAAGCGGAAAAGCTTTTGGCTAAGATGTAGGCGACTAGAGAGGCAGAATACGCAGCTCCGGATCTGGCCGAAAGCAAGTGCCGCTTGCCGGCGTCTTTCGGCAAAAGCGGCTCTTCGGAGCGCACCGCTGCCGCTCCAGTGATCTGTGCGCGAAGTAGCCGCTTCTTGGCCTCCGGCAGCCGGAGATCGCGGTAGCTTGCAAGAGGCGAAGAACGAAGCCGCGAAGAAGCCGGCTTGTGTGCGAAGCTCGCAGACAGCTGCAGGACGGTGGCTGCCGCTCTCCTGCCTCTTGAATTCACTCTTGGCATGCCAATGGAGGTGTTCCAGGACAACTTTCCTGGGTTTTGACATAGTCGTCATGCATCCCACCTTGAAATTCTTGTTGCTCCCCAGAGGCTCCGAGATGCAGAGAACACGGTGGCAGCTGCTGAAAAAAGGGCAACTGTGAGTTGGTCAAGAAGCAAGAACCTAGGCAGCTGCCTGTGCTTGGCAAGGAGCAGCTGCTGGATTCTTGCAATTGCCTTCAGTGCGCACAGAAGCCCGCTGCTCTGCTGCTTGCTTTTTCGCCTTCAGTCAATTACACACTGCTGAAGCTGAGGCAGGCTGTTCAGCTTTGCTGCTTTTCAGCATCTCATCTGCCCTTCTGCTCTGTGACAGCTCTCCAGGTTTCTTGCCTTCGCCAGGCTGCAACGTGCCCGCTACTACCAGAGCTGGGCAGGAGTGGGCAGAGAGCACGTCCATCTGCCAGCAGGTTGCAGCTTGCCCAGGAAAGTGCAGTTTCCTTGGAATGTGCAGCAAATCTTATTTCCTGGCAAGGTCGGGCTAAGTGAGCAGTGCTGGTACACTTTCTCCTTGAGAACTGCAGCGGAAAAGCTTTTGGCTAAGATGTAGGCGACTAGAGAGGCAGAATACGCAGCTCCGGATCTGGCCGAAAGCAAGTGCCGCTTGCCGGCGTCTTTCGGCAGAAGCGGCTCTTCGGAGCGCACCGCTGCCGCTCCAGTGATCTGTGCGCGAAGTAGCCGCTTCTTGGCCTCCGGCAGCCGGAGATCGCGGTAGCTTGCAAGAGGCGAAGAACGAAGCCGCGAAGAAGCCGGCTTTGTGTGCGAAGCTCGCAGACAGCTGCAGGACGGTGGCTGCCGCTCTCCTGCCTCTTGAATTCACTCTTGGCATGCCAATGGAAGGTGTTCCAGGACAACTTTCCTGGGTTTTGACATAGTCGTCATGCATCCCACCTTGGAAATTCTTGTTGCTCCCAGAGGCTCCGAGATGCAGAGAACACGGTGGCAGCTGCTGAAAGAAGGGCAACTGTGAGTTGGTCAAGAAGCAAGAACCTAGGCAGCTGCCTGTGCTTGGCAAGGAGCAGCTGCTGGATTCTTGCAATTGCCTTCAGTGCGCACAGAAGCCCGCTGCTCTGCTGCTTGCTTTTTCGCCTTCAGTCAATTACACACTGCTGAAGCTGAGGCAGGCTGTTCAGCTTTGCTGCTTTTCAGCATCTCATCTGCCCTTCTGCTCTGTGACAGCTCTCCAGGTTTCTTGCCTTCGCCAGGCTGCAATGTGCCCGCTACTACACAGAGCTGGGCAGGAGTGGGCAGAGAGCACGTCCATCTGCCAGCAGGTTGCAGCTTGCCCAGGAAAGTGCAGTTTCCTTGGAATGTGCAGCAAATCTTATTTCCTGGCAAGGTCGGGCTAAGTGAGCAGTGCTGGTACACTTTCTCCTTGAGAACTGCAGCGGAAAAGCTTTTGGCTAAGATGTAGGCGACTAGAGAGGCAGAATACGCAGCTCCGGATCTGGCCGAAAGCAAGTGCCGCTTGCCGGCGTCTTTCGGCAAAGCGGCTCTTCGGAGCGCACCGCTGCCGCTCCAGTGATCTGTGCGCGAAGTAGCCGCTTCTTGGCCTCCGGCAGCCGGAGATCGCGGTAGCTTGCAAGAGGCGAAGAACGAAGCCGCGAAGAAGCCGGCTTGTGTGCGAAGCTCGCAGACAGCTGCAGGACGGTGGCTGCCGCTCTCCTGCCTCTTGAATTCACTCTTGGCATGCCAATGGGAGGTGTTCCAGGACAACTTTCCTGGGTTTTGACATAGTCGTCATGCATCCCACCTTGGAAATTCTTGTTGCTCCCCAGAGGCTCCGAGATGCAGAGAACACGGTGGCAGCTGCTGAAAAGAAGGGCAACTGTGAGTTGGTCAAGAAGCAAGAACCTAGGCAGCTGCCTGTGCTTGGCAAGGAGCAGCTGCTGGATTCTTGCAATTGCCTTCAGTGCGCACAGAAGCCCGCTGCTCTGCTGCTTGCTTTTTCGCCTTCAGTCAATTACACACTGCTGAAGCTGAGGCAGGCTGTTCAGCTTTGCTGCTTTTCAGCATCTCATCTGCCCTTCTGCTCTGTGACAGCTCTCCAGGTTTCTTGCCTTCGCCAGGCTGCAACGTGCCCGCTACTACACAGAGCTGGGCAGGAGTGGGCAGAGAGCACGTCCATCTGCCAGCAGGTTGCAGCTTGCCCAGGAAAGTGCAGTTTCCTTGGAATGTGCAGCAAATCTTATTTCCTGGCAAGGTCGGGCTAAGTGAGCAGTGCTGGTACACTTTCTCCTTGAGAACTGCAGCGGAAAAGCTTTTGGCTAAGATGTAGGCGACTAGAGAGGCAGAATACGCAGCTCCGGATCTGGCCGAAAGCAAGTGCCGCTTGCCGGCGTCTTTCGGCAAAAGCGGCTCTTCGGAGCGCACCGCTGCCGCTCCAGTGATCTGTGCGCGAAGTAGCCGCTTCTTGGCCTCCGGCAGCCGGAGATCGCGGTAGCTTGCAAGAGGCGAAGAACGAAGCCGCGAAGAAGCCGGCTTGTGTGCGAAGCTCGCAGACAGCTGCAGGACGGTGGCTGCTGCTCTCCTGCCTCTTGAATTCACTCTTGGCATGCCAATGGAAGGTGTTCCAGGACAACTTTCCTGGGTTTTGACATAGTCGTCATGCATCCCACCTTGGAAATTCTTGTTGCTCCCGAGGCTCCGAGATGCAGAGAACACGGTGGCAGCTGCTGAAAGAAGGGCAACTGTGAGTTGGTCAAGAAGCAGAACCTAGGCAGCTGCCTGTGCTTGGCAAGGAGCAGCTGCTGGATTCTTGCAATTGCCTTCAGTGCGCACAGAAGCCCGCTGCTCTGCTGCTTGTTTTTCGCCTTCAGTCAATTACACACTGCTGAAGCTGAGGCAGGCTGTTCAGCTTTGCTGCTTTTCAGCATCTCATCTGCCCTTCTGCTCTGTGACAGCTCTCCAGGTTTCTTGCCTTCGCCAGGCTGCAACGTGCCCGCTAGTACCAAGAAACTGGGCAGGAGTGGGCAGAGAGCACGTCCATCTGCCAGCAGGTTGCAGCTTGCCCAGGAAAGTGCAGTGTCCTTGAATGTGCAGCAAATCTTATTTCCTGGCAAGGTCGGGCTAAGTGAGCAGTGCTGGTACACTTTCTCCTTGAGAACTGAAGCGGAAAAGCTTTTGGCTAAGATGTAGGCGACTAGAGAGGCAGAATACGCAGCTCCGGATCTGGCCGAAAGCAAGTGCCGCTTGCCGGCGTCTTTCGGCAGAAGCGGCTCTTCGGAGCGCACCGCTGCCGCTCCAGTGATCTGTGCGCGAAGTAGCCGCTTCTTGGCCTCCGGCAGCCGGAGATCGCGGTAGCTTGCAAGAGGCGAAGAACGAAGCCGCGAAGAAGCCGGCTTGTGTGCGAAGCTCGCAGACAGCTGCGGACGGTGGCTGCTGCTCTCCTGCCTCTTGAATTCACTCTTGGCATGCCAATGGGAGGTGTTCCAGGACAACTTTCCTGGGTTTTGACATAGTCGTCATGCATCCCACCTTGGAAATTCTTGTTGCTCCCCAGAGGCTCCGAGATGCAGAGAACACGGTGGCAGCTGCTGAAAGAAGGGCAACTGTGAGTTGGTCAAGAAGCAAGAACCTAGGCAGCTGCCTGTGCTTGGCAAGGAGCAGCTGCTGGATTCTTGCAATTGCCTTCAGTGCGCACAGAAGCCCGCTGCTCTGCTGCTTGGTTTTTCGCCTTCAGTCAATTACACACTGCTGAAGCTGAGGCAGGCTGTTCAGCTTTGCTGCTTTTCAGCATCTCATCTGCCCTTCTGCTCTGTGACAGCTCTCCAGGTTTCTTGCCTTCGCCAGGCTGCAACGTGCCCGCTACTACACAGAGCTGGGCAGGAGTGGGCAGAGAGCACGTCCATCTGCCAGCAGGTTGCAGCTTGCCCAGGAAAGTGCAGTTTCCTTGGAATGTGCAGCAAATCTTATTTCCTGGCAAGGTCGGGCTAAGTGAGCAGTGCTGGTACACTTTCTCCTTGAGAACTGCAGCGGAAAAGCTTTTCGCTAAGATGTAGGCGACTAGAGAGCAGAATACGCAGCTCCGGATCTGGCCGAAAGCAAGTGCCGCTTGCCGGCGTCTTTCGGCAAAAGCGGCTGTCCGGAGCGCACCGCTGCCGCTCCAGTGATCTGTGCGCGAAGTAGCCGCTTCTTGTCCTCCGGCAGCCGGAGATCGCGGTAGCTTGCAAGAGGCGAAGAACGAAGCCGCGAAGAAGCCGGCTTTGTGTGCGAAGCTCGCAGACAGCTGCAGGACGGTGGCTGCCGCTCTCCTGCCTCTTGAATTCACTCTTGGCATGCCAATGGGAGGTGTTCCAGTACAACTTTCCTGGGTTTTGACATAGTCGTCATGCATCCCACCTTCGAAATTCTTGTTGCTCCCCAGAGGCTCCGAGATGCAGAGAACACGGTGGCAGCTGCTGAAAAAAGGGCAACTGTGAGTTGGTCAAGAAGCACGAACCTAGGCAGCTGCCTGTGCTTGGCAAGGAGCAGCTGCTGGATTCTTGCAATTGCCTTCAGTGCGCACAGAAGCCCGCTGCTCTGCTGCTTGCTTTTTTCGCCTTCAGTCAATTCACACTGCTGAAGCTGAGGCAGGCTGTTCAGCTTTGCTGCTTTTCAGCATCTCATCTGCCCTTCTGCTCTGTGACAGCTCTCCAGGTTTCTTGCCTTCGCCAGGCTGCAACGTGCCCGCTACTACACAGAGCTGGGCAGGAGTGGGCAGAGAGCACGTCCATCTGCCAGCAGGTTGCAGCTTGCCCAGGAAAGTGCAGTTTCCTTGGAATGTGCAGCAAATCTTATTTCCTGGCAAGGTCGGGCTAAGTGAGCAGTGCTGGTACACTTTCTCCTTGAGAACTGCAGCGGAAAAGCTTTTGGCTAAGATGTAGGCGACTAGAGAGGCAGAATACGCAGCTCCGGATCTGGCCGAAAGCAAGTGCCGCTTGCCGGCGTCTTTCGGCAGAAGCGGCTCTTCGGAGCGCACCGCTGCCGCTCCAGTGATCTGTGCGCGAAGTAGCCGCTTCTTGGCCTCCGGCAGCCGGAGATCGCGGTAGCTTGCAAGAGGCGAAGAACGAAGCCGCGAAGAAGCCGGCTTTGTGTGCGAAGCTCGCAGACAGCTGCGGACGGTGGCTGCTGCTCTCCTGCCTCTTGAATTCACTCTTGGCATGCCAATGGAAGGTGTTCCAGTACAACTTTCCTGGGTTTTGACATAGTCGTCATGCATCCCACCTTGGAAATTCTTGTTGCTCCCAGAGGCTCCGAGATGCAGAGACACGGTGGCAGCTGCTGAAAAAAAGGGCAACTGTGAGTTGGTCAAGAAGCAAGAACCTAGGCAGCTGCCTGTGCTTGGCAAGGAGCAGCTGCTGGATTCTTGCAATTGCCTTCAGTGCGCACAGAAGCCCGCTGCTCTGCTGCTTGTTTTTCGCCTTCAGTCAATTACACACTGCTGAAGCTGAGGCAGGCTGTTCAGCTTTGCTGCTTTTCAGCATCTCATCTGCCCTTCTGCTCTGTGACAGCTCTCCAGGTTTCTTGCCTTCGCCAGGCTGCAACGTGCCCGCTAGTACCCAGAACTGGGCAGGAGTGGGCAGAGAGCACGTCCATCTGCCAGCAGGTTGCAGCTTGCCCAGGAAAGTGCAGTTTCCTTGGAATGTGCAGCAAATCTTATTTCCTGGCAAGGTCGGGCTAAGTGAGCAGTGCTGGTACACTTTCTCCTTGAGAACTGCAGCGGAAAAGCTTTTGGCTAAGATGTAGGCGACTAGAGAGGCAGAATACGCAGCTCCGGATCTGGCCGAAAGCAAGTGCCGCTTGCCGGCGTCTTTCGGCAAAAGCGGCTCTTCGGAGCGCACCGCTGCCGCTCCAGTGATCTGTGCGCGAAGTAGCCGCTTCTTGGCCTCCGGCAGCCGGAGATCGCGGTAGCTTGCAAGAGGCGAAGAACGAAGCCGCGAAGAAGCCGGCTTGTGTGCGAAGCTCGCAGACAGCTGCAGGACGGTGGCTGCTGCTCTCCTGCCTCTTGAATTCACTCTGGCATGCCAATGGAAGGTGTTCCAGGACAACTTTCCTGGTTTTGACATAGTCGTCATGCATCCCACCTTGGAAATTCTTGTTGCTCCCCAGAGGCTCCGAGATGCAGAGAACACGGTGGCAGCTGCTGAAAGAAGGGCAACTGTGAGTTGGTCAAGAAGCAAGAACCTAGGCAGCTGCCTGTGCTTGGCAAGGAGCAGCTGCTGGATTCTTGCAATTTGCCTTCAGTGCGCACAGAAGCCCGCTGCTCTGCTGCTTGGTTTTTCGCCTTCAGTCAATTACACACTGCTGAAGCTGAGGCAGGCTGTTCAGCTTTGCTGCTTTTCAGCATCTCATCTGCCCTTCTGCTCTGTGACAGCTCTCCAGGTTTCTTGCCTTCGCCAGGCTGCAACGTGCCCGCTAGTACCCAGAACTGGGCAGGAGTGGGCAGAGAGCACGTCCATCTGCCAGCAGGTTGCAGCTTGCCCAGGAAAATACAGTTTCCTTGGAATGTGCAGCAAATCTTATTTCCTGGCAAGGTCGGGCTAAGTGAGCAGTGCTGGTACACTTTCTCCTTGAGAACTGGAGCGGAAAACTTTTGGCTAAGATGTAGGCGACTAGAGAGGCAGAATACGCAGCTCCGGATCTGGCCGAAAGCAAGTGCCGCTTGCCGGCGTCTTTCGGCAAAAGCGGCTCTTCGGAGCGCACCGCTGCCGCTCCAGTGATCTGTGCGCGAAGTAGCCGCTTCTTGTCCTCCGGCAGCCGGAGATCGCGGTAGCTTGCAAGAGGCGAAGAACGAAGCCGCGAAGAAGCCGGCTTGTGTGCGAAGCTCGCAGACAGCTGCGGACGGTGGCTGCTGCTCTCCTGCCTCTTGAATTCACTCTTGGCATGCCAAGGAAGGTGTTCCAGGACAACTTTCCTGGGTTTTGACATAGTCGTCATGCATCCCACCTTGGAAATTCTTGTTGCTCCCAGAGGCTCCGAGATGCAGAGAACACGGTGGCAGCTGCTGAAAAGAAGGGCAACTGTGAGTTGGTCAAGAAGCAAGAACCTAGGCAGCTGCCTGTGCTTGTCAAGGAGCAGCTGCTGGATTCTTGCAATTGCCTTCAGTGCGCACAGAAGCCCGCTTCTCTGCTGCTTTCTTTTTCGCCTTCAGTCAATTACACACTGCTGAAGCTGAGGCAGGCTGTTCAGCTTGCTGCTTTTCAGCATCTCATCTGCCCTTCTGCTCTGTGACAGCTCTCCAGGTTTCTTGCCTTCGCCAGGCTGCAACGTGCCCGCTACTACACAGAGCTGGGCAGGAGTGGGCAGAGAGCACGTCCATCTGCCAGCAGGTTGCAGCTTGCCCAGGAAAAGTGCAGTGTCCTTGGAATGTGCAGCAAATCTTATTTCCTGGCAAGGTCGGGCTAAGTGAGCAGTGCTGGTACACTTTCTCCTTGAGAACTGGAGCGGAAAAGCTTTGGCTAAGATGTAGGCGACTAGAGAGGCAGAATACGCCGCTCCGGATCTGGCCGAAAGCAAGTGCCGCTTGCCGGCGTCTTTCGGCAGAAGCGGCTCTTCGGAGCGCACCGCTGCCGCTCCAGTGATCTGTGCGCGAAGTAGCCGCTTCTTGGCCTCCGGCAGCCGGAGATCGCGGTAGCTTGCAAGAGGCGAAGAACGAAGCCGCGAAGAAGCCGGCTTTGTGTGCGAAGCTCGCAGACAGCTGCAGGACGGTGGCTGCCGCTCTCCTGCCTCTTGAATTCACTCTTGGCATGCCAATGGAAGGTGTTCCAGTACAACTTTCCTGGGTTTTGACATAGTCGTCATGCATCCCACCTTGGAAATTCTTGTTGCTCCCCAGAGGCTCCGAGATGCAGAGAACACGGTGGCAGCTGCTGAAGAGAAGGGCAACTGTGAGTTGGTCAAGAAGCAAGAACCTAGGCAGCTGCCTGTGCTTGGCAAGGAGCAGCTGCTGGATTCTTGCAATTGCCTTCAGTGCGCACAGAAGCCCACTGCTCTGCTGCTTGCTTTTTTCGCCTTCAGTCAATTACACACTGCTGAAGCTGAGGCAGGCTGTTCAGCTTTGCTGCTTTTCAGCATCTCATCTGCCCTTCTGCTCTGTGACAGCTCTCCAGGTTTCTTGCCTTCGCCAGGCTGCAACGTGCCCGCTACTACACAGAGCTGGGCAGGAGTGGGCAGAGAGCACGGCCATCTGCCAGAGGTTGCAGCTTGCCCAGGAAAGTGCAGTTTCCTTGGAATGTGCAGCAAATCTTATTTCCTGGCAAGGTCGGGCTAAGTGAGCAGTGCTGGTACACTTTCTCCTTGAGAACTGGAGCGGAAAAAGCTTTTGGCTAAGATGTAGGCGACTAGAGAGGCAGAATACGCAGCTCCGGATCTGGCCGAAAGCAAGTGCCGCTTGCCGGCGTCTTTCGGCAAAAGCGGCTCTTCGGAGCGCACCGCTGCCGCTCCAGTGATCTGTGCGCGAAGTAGCCGCTTCTTGCCTCCGGCAGCCGGAGATCGCGGTAGCTTGCAAGAGGCGAAGAACGAAGCCGCGAAGAAGCCGGCTTGTGTGCGAAGCTCGCAGACAGCTGCAGGACGGTGCTGCTGCTCTCCTGCCTCTTGAATTCACTCTTGGCATGCCAATGGGAGGTGTTCCAGGACAACTTTCCTGGGTTTTTGACATAGTCGTCATGCATCCCACCTTGGAAATTCTTGTTGCTCCCCAGAGGCTCCGAGATGCAGAGAACACGGTGGCAGCTGCTGAAAAGAAGGGCAACTGTGAGTTGGTCAAGAAGCAAGAACCTAGGCAGCTGCCTGTGCTGGCAAGGAGCAGCTGCTGGATTCTTGCAATTGCCTTCAGTGCGCACAGAAGC